>NC_090077.1:4231587-4278174 GCF_038355195.1 Osmerus mordax | reverse complement strand
AAAATAAGCCACCTCCACCTCCTATGGTATTCTCCCCCGTTATGTACTTATGCGTATATTTATCCCGGCGCGTCACGGCGACCCTCGCCATGGGAACGGGCCGGGTGAAGAGCGTCATTAGGATGAGGGAGCGCGGTGCCTCCGTGGTCCACCTTCAGTTGCCTCACTTAGCTGGAGTTTGACTTTGTCAGAGGAAAACCCTCACACACACACACACACAGGGACGGACACACACACACACCTCCTAACCGCCCCTTAGGGAGCTGAGCGTTCCTGCAAGCCTCGACGTGGCCCTTTGTGTCAGCCAGAGCAGCTTGATGAGGGGGGGACGGGGGGGGGGGACGTGCACAGCATCGCGACACGCACTTAACAGATATTTATGTTCTTGTGAAAAGAGAGGGAGGGAAGAAATCCATGTATTCTCCATACCCAGACCAAGGGTTAGCCCTCAAGTCGATTATTTATTTCGGCGGCAGCTTCGGAAATGAAAACATCTGCCTTCTTTCATGTGTTGCTGGCAAACAGCCAGAGTCACTGAGATATGTGACTGGTCACAGGTTGGTATTGTACCCCTGGATAGTGAGGTACAGGATAGGCCTAGCCCTGCTGGGATAGGGACTATCATGTTGTCGGGGGCGACAGAGGAGAACCTGGGGAACAGTAACACTAAGATCCCCGGAGTTCAACCGAGTCCATATGACTATCAAATGTTAGGGAGTCGAGTTGTTTTCAACATGTTACTGTTCATGTTCCTCAAGGTAGAATGATGTCAGCGAATGTCATTTAATTGGTGTTTCACCCCTCCCCCCCCCCCCCCCTCTTACATGGTAACAAAACTAGACGAGTCAAATTGAGTTAAAGTTCATGTTTAAATTCCCTTTTCCTCCTTTTTATGTCTCCAGCTAATTTGTTTTGGCTGTGTGTGTTCACTCCTGTCATTTCCAATTCGGAGTTTGGTGGAGAAATGTTGTCACCCTCCAAGCATTCTCCCAGCTTGACTCTTCATCGCGCCGGGGCCTGGGTGGAGCAGGGGGGTGGCTGGCACGGCTGCTGTTACAAAATCAACACCAACAGTCTCACTTGCCCTCTGGGATCCCCTATCTTAGCATCCTGTCACATTTTATATGCTAACTTTTACTGTGCTGCAAGAGTATCAGAGAGAGAGAGAGAGAGAGAGAGAGAGAGAGAGAAAAAAAAAGGAATAACAGGTGCGATTTGAGCGCTTTGTCGGGGCAGCCTCAGCCCAGCGTGGCTGTGTCCCCCGAAAACGCTTCGGCGCTCTACATAGCTAATCGTCCCTTTTTCTTGGGTGTCAGTTCTGCACAGGCGGCATCGTTCCCTGCACGTAATAACTCCACAATCTCTGAAGATGTGAGATGTTTTTATGCGGTTTAGCGGCTCCAGAGAGACTGTCCTTGTCTTGGTTTACTTCAAGCCCCCAGCCCCAGTGTAGTGTGGAGGGTTCAACATCACTTTCCAACTTTACTCAATTTTCTCGGTGGCACCCAACGCAGGAATAAAGGACCGTGAATGAGGTGCAGGAGGTATGATATACCGAGCTCTCTTTTGAATATTTAATAAGAGTGTGTTTAAAGGATTTGACTGGATTTGGAGCAGGCCTTTTATTGTCAGCTCCAGTGTGGTTAACCTATCTTGGCTGTGAGTGTGTAAACACTGTGTGTGTGTGTGAGTGTGTAAACACTGTGTGTGTGTGTGTGCCCAGGCTTTTTTTCTTTCTAGTGTCAATGTAGGTTGTCTTCCCTGTGCTTACTCCGTCAAAACTCACAGCCCCCAACGAGAACCCCCGCCACACACACACACACACTCACCACACACTCCTCTCCACACGCCCCCCCAGAGAGCTACCTGCTCCAGATACTTTAACACCGGTTGGCTCAGCGGTAGGCTGAAGAACACACTGCTGACAGGTCATCACACACACACACACACACAGTGCGTACACGGTGGATACACACTGTATAAATACAACCCATACGACCGAGCTCCTGCCGACAGCCAAACAAACCCTCTAAATCTTGCGCCCATAAAAGCCTCTCTGAGTTAATTGACATCAGCGAAGTTTCTCCAGTGCAGTCAACTTAAGCTTTTCATGTCCCGAATATCCAGCTGGCCTAAATGCAATTTGTCTCCAATAGAAGACGCGGTCTCTCTGTGACTCGATGGTGAACTCTAGTCAGTTCCTGCTGTCGGCTGGCACGGGCCAGGCGCGCCGAGCTGGACTAAATGAGCGGTTTCGGAGAGCTGTGCAGGGCCGCATCCAGGTGCTGGGGATGTTTACTCTGAAACGACTGTGGCACTTTTCACAAAAGTCCGCACGCGAGTTCCCATTCTACTGTGGAGAGCCTTTTTTACTCCGCTGCCGCCATTTGATATACGTGGATTGGGTTTAGGGTTAGGGGCTAATCCTAAACATTAGCACTTGGGTAACCCCCCAAAAATTTTGGATTTGTTGACCCCATAGCCCGGGCCGGCAGAATGCAGAGGATTTCCCAGCAGGTTCGTTATACAGATGTTTTCTTTCTGCACTTCGAAGGAGTGTGAGATAGAAACTAGGGACAGTCTAAGCCCCGATTAAAACACACATTTAAGGACAAACTCACACACACTCTCCACTCAGACATATACTCACCCCCCCTCCCCCACACACACACACAGATTGAGACACTCACACAAACTCACAACACTGTACGAGGAGCCGTATAGCCGTTAGTATTCAACCAAAGTTCCCCAAAAAGTGAAAGGATTCAAACATTCAATGTCAACATCTGTATCTAGAAAACAGACATCCCGGTGGATGTTCTTCCTTTCCATACCGACTTTTGAAGACAATTTACAAGCAACTTTTTGACCTTGACAGTGATCTGTGAAAGCTCCTGTCATTTCAGGCAGCTGCCGAACATCAATGCGCCTCTGCATGACGAGATTACAGTTCATGACAAGGTTGCAAAAGACAGTCAAGGTTGCCCAAAGAGAGAAAGGGCGCACAGCTAAAGAGAGGCGCTCAGCGACGGAATCCTAACGCGGTGCGTTTTGGAGCGTCGAGCGGGCGTAGCCAGGTGGATCCGACATATCGGGGGGGGCCTGCGGTGTGTGTGTGTGTATCGGGTTCCGTCGGAGGAGCAGGTTTCCGAGGCGTCCATCTGGACGGCAGAGTTGCGGGGGAGCTGGGAAAACAAGGCCTCTCCCTGTAGCTCGCCGTGTTATTGCTGCCTCCCGCCTCCCACCGACCACTTTTGAAGACAGGAAATAGGAGCCGGGCCCACGGTTCGAGGGGCATGTGGCAATGGTTTAGACTCCGATGACCTGCGACCTTTCCCCTCCGCCCTCGCTCTCTCTCTCTCCCTCTCTCTCTCCCTCTCCCTCTCTCTCTCCCCTCTCTCTCTCTCTGTCTTTCTCCCTCTCTCTCTCCCTCTCTCTCTCCCTCTCTCTCTCTCTGTCTTTCTCCCTCTCTCTCTCTCTCTCTCTCTCTCTCTCTCTCTCTCCCACACACAGCACCGCTCCCCTGTTTCTCAAAGTCTTACCCTGAGAGCCCAAAGTCGGAGGGACCCAGCCCAAACCCAACACAATAGGGCCCGTATGGACATGGGGCTTTGTTTGAGTCCGTAATGCAAAACAGATGGGGGTTCGGGGGGGAGAGGAGAGGGGAAGAAAAGGAGTCTTGTAAAATATTTGCAAAGAAAAATAACCTGGGGACACTGTCTAATTATATCTATTTGTCTTGTGCGGTTTTTCCATGGAGGCCGTGTGGTCTCCCTGGTTGGGCCCGGGTTCATTTTTCACATATCTGATTCAGCGGGGCGAGGGGTGAGAAGGGGGTATGGGGTATGGGGGGGGGGGGGGGACGCCTGGGGGGGGTGGGGGGTGTCGGCTGGTGGGGCAAGGATTTATTGTCTTTGGCTGGTTCGACTGGCTGTCTTTAATGACAGGGACTTCCTCTGTAGTTACCCGCCTTCGCACGACCACCAGCTCACAGTGTTCGATACGCTGTGTCATTGGACGCCATGACAGCAGCCAGCGTTGTCATCAGACACTTGTGGTCTTGTCTGACTGGCCATAGGACTGGTGAGTTGTCATCCCTAGGATTGTCCCTCTGAACATAAGGACTGCAGGGCCTGTCAGAGCGATAGCGGGCCTCCTATCAGGTTAGAGTGGGACCCCTCTTTCTTCCAAGCATGTCAGCTACTGGTCCACCAAGCCACTCCAGTCTACGTGTCTGTGTCCTAAACCCACTCACCTTCAACCCTCTCTCTCTGTCTCTGTCTCTGTCTCTCTCTCTGTCTCTCTGTCTCTCTCTCTCTCTCTCTGTTTCTCTGTGTCTTTCTCTCTGTCTCTCTCTCTGTTTCTCTCTCTCTGTCTCACCTGACACTGCATTCTGTCCAGCCCAGTTCCTGTCCCGTCCAGTCTGACAGCAGCTCTGTTGACCGTTGCATGAGTCTTCTCTGTCTTCGTACCGAGGATGTGGGGAGGGATGTGCCCCTCCCCCCTCCTCCACACACACACACACACACTCACGCACACACCACAACGTTCTCAAGTTCTCAACCATCAAAAGTTGAAAAGGAAGAGCTCTTCATGGTGGTGACGGCGTTAATGGTAATGATGATGTCACTGCTCATGACATCATCATAGTGTGCCAGCGCACAAAGAGGTGCCCGACGTAATGTTGATGGAGCCATTTGGCGCTCAGCTAAATTCACTCCATTCACGCAGTATTCAAATTTGCTCGCTTTAAGAGGAAAACAGTGTGATTTGTTCTGGTGACTTTATATCTCTATTACGGCTTGGAAAGTAGTCAGTCATTTGAAGCGGGATTTCTGGTTGAGTTGGCTCCCCTCTTCAAGTCTTTGACGCTCTTTAAATGTTTTTGTTCCGTGTGGATGCATGTGCCCAGCCTCTTGTCATCTCTCTCTCCTCTTTGCTCTCTCTCTTTCTCTCTCCGTCTATTTTGTCCTTCTCTCTCTCTTGTTCTGCCTGTCCCTTTCTCCCATCTCTCCCTCTCTTTCTCTCTCTCTCTCCGTCTTTGCAGGACTCGGAGAGAAAGGGCTTCATGAACAAGCTCTATGCCATTCAAGACGTGTGCATCAGTGTGCAGAACGCGCTGGATGAAGTGGCTTCCTACGGCGAGAGGATAAAGAAGTGAGTCGTAAGCTTCCTCCTCGGCGCCCGGCCCGCCGCTCCCCCCCCCACCCCCCCCGCCGCTCCCCTTTTCCCCCGCTTCCTGCGCCAGCTCTCGGCGGCGGCGGCCGCCAGCCAGCGGGCCGGACGACCAGGAAAGCAAACCCTGTCCCACTTGTCACGTCTTACTCAAGCCTCCCCGAGCATGCCGTCAGGAGCACACACACACACACACACACACACACACACTGCTTCAGCTACACACTGAACACGCTTTCCAAACACCTACCTGCGTGTTCCTACTCAGTCAGCAAAGTGCCGTGTGTGTGTGTGTGTGTCTTCCGTGCTGGAGTGCGTGACCCTCTGCTCTGCTCTCCCCGTGTGTCTAGCACCTTCAACTGGACCGTGCCCTTCCTGAGCTGGCTGGCCATCGTGACTCTGTGCGTGGCCACCCTGGCCGTGTACTTCATCCCCCTCAGATACATCGTCCTGGCCTGGGGTGAGCAGTGTTCCAGGGAAAATACACCCAGGAAGTAAACGTGTTTGCACTGGGTCGGTTCTGTCAGTGTCTCAGAGAGCTAGGGAAGAGAGTTTGAATGTGGTGCTCTGCCTTTGTTGGCCCTTCGTGTGTGAGGCATGAGGGTCGAAGGGTTCAAAGTGGAATTTGGCCCCATGTGCTCAACTCATCGCTCTGTCTTTGTCTTTCCCGTCTCTCTCTCCGTCCCTGCAGGGGTTAATAAGTTCACCAAGAAGCTCCGCGACCCCTACACCATAGACAACAACGAGCTCCTGGACTTCCTGTCCCGCGTGCCCTCCGACATTCAAGTGGTGGGTGTGCTGCTGTTCCTCTCTCTCTTCTCCCCACCCCTCTCTCCCTCTATCTCTCTCTCTCTCTTCTCCTCACTCCTCTCTACCTCTCTCTCCCCCTCTCTCTCTTCTCCTTCCCTACTCTCTCCTCTCCCCCTCTATCTCTCTCTACCCCTCTCTCTCTTCTCCTTCCCTACTCTCTCCTCTCCACCTCTATCTCTCTCTCCCCCTCTCTCTCTTCTCCTCGCTCCTCCCGCTCTCTCTCCTCCCCTCTCTCTCTCCACTTTTTTCCCTCTCTCTCCTTGCTCCCCTTCCCATGCCTAGCGAGCGTAAAGGTCACCGCGGCGATACCTTGCCCGCAATTAACTGCCTTTCAGGGGTCACGCCGTGTAAAGTTTTAATTCAATTCCGCTATCCCTCGCTTTGATTTTTTTTTCCCCCTGTTCAGCAGCTCCCTGTTTTTGAACTCCCGTCATCTCCCTACAGGTGAAGATGTTAAGTAAGTGGAGAGAGCCTGTTTATTAGCAGGCTGATTGAAGCCATGCAGGCCGAGTCGTGTGATGATGCGTTTGTTAGTCATTATAGAGTGTAAACCAACAGTAAACCACCAGCACGCGGTTTGCTTCTACATTAACCGTGAGATCAGATTAAGGCGGCGGTGACGTGGCCGGGGAGAGTTTGTTAGAGGCCTGCTAATGTGCCGAGGTGGAGGTGGTGCCTTTTTAAAGCGGCAATTACCCCAGCAGCTTGTGAAAGGAAGGCTGCTCTCTGTCCAGGTCCACTGTCAGGCTGCTGCACCCCGGGGTGTACTGGGAGACAGACAGACCCAGACCCAGAACCCCTCTGATCCCAGAGCCCAATCCCTTTCCACATCAGCGCCACCACTCTCCCCCCCCACCCTCCCCCCTTTGATTGCCTGTTGCCCACGAACCCCTTTCATCTTTACAGGGTCGTAATCCTCTGCCCCCCCCCCCCCCCCCCCCCCACTCAACCCCCCCCCCCCCCCCCCCACATCCCCCCACCCCCCCCCCCCACCCCCACCGGCCCCCGTGGGGTTTTACTGCGCCGCGGGGCCCCGGTCCCAGCGGCAGGTAGACCCGACCCAAATGAGGCCAAGCTGGACCCCTCTGCTGCGGGGGCCAGCCACCGTGCACACCTGGAGCCGGCCGGGGCCCGGCAGGTAGGAGGCCTTTACGAGGTCCCTAATGAGGGGCGGCTGGCTGGGCCCGAGCGGGGACACACCGGCCTGCTGCTCCTGGAGCCTGAGCTAACGCTAACAGTGCTACCGCCGCTACTGTTCCTGTTGCAGCTGAGGGGCTAATTGGTGCCAGGTTTCAGTGCCAGTCTGGGAGCAGGGAGTTATTTCCCCTCAAACAGACCTCCTCTCGCCTGACTGCAGGGGGAGGGAAGGTTTATTTCTTTCATTTTTCAGGGGGGGGGAGGGGGGGAGGGGGGGGGGGGGGGAGGTTTAAAACTCAAAGTGCTCTGCTCTGGTTCGCTCTTGTGCTGCTGCCCCTGGTGGTGGCTACACCTCGCCGCCCGCCCTGCCTTTTTGGGTCACACGGGCCCGCAGGGACGGGGTCTGGGGGGGATCGGGGCGGCACCGAGGTCCAAATGGAGCGACCCGCCTCGACGGCGCGTGTCCGCTGACCCTGCGGGGTCGCTCGCCGGCTCTGTGGATGACTAATGAAACTCTATTTCAGGTCACCCACACCCACACACACACACACACACACCCACACACACACCTTACTCCGCCCGCTCCGTCCCTGGTGGCGTCCGCGGAGGTCGGGCAGGGCCAGTTCAGCGCTCCGCGTCATTTGGAGGTGGTCTGAACCATCCAGGACTGATGAGCTTCTAATGACTCCATGGACAAAGGGCAGGGAAACGGGGGCTAGGTACACACTGTCTCTGGGTAAAAACAAACCCCCCAAAAAAGGGCAAAAAAAAGATGAAAAATCCTGACTCTATAGTTTTGTGCGTGTCTTTGTGTGTGTGTGTGACAGAGAGTGAGAAAGTCACACACTGTTTCAAAAGTAACGCGTCGTGCGCTTGGGGGCTGTGTCTCCGTACTTGGTCCATAAGGTGACCACCTGACGTCCCGAGGAGGGGGTGTGTCCGGATGGCAGTCATCCCCTCTCCCCTTGTGAAGGCTTTACAGCCCTCTTTCACTGCAGCCACGGGCCCCCTTATAAAACCTGCTCTCTCTCTCACTCGCTGACTCCCCGGGCCTCGCTGCCTCGCGCTGCCTCGGTCGGAACATGGAGAGAGAGAGAGAGAGAGAGAGGGAGAGAGAGAGAGAACTCACTTACGATACAGTTCTCTTTTTTTACTACTGATCAGTTTTCCTAAGGCTTTATCCTCCTTGCGGGTTGTAATGTTAATGGTCAGTCTTGTATAGTCGCCCCTCCGGAAAACTGGCTAGCCCACTGCCTGGCTGGGGGAAGAGGGGGGGGGGGGGGGGGGTAGGAGGTGGAGGAGGGGGTCCTTTATGTCCCTCTCAAACGAGGCCAACCGTCATAATCAAGCGGAGTATTCCCAACCAGGCGTGCGTGACGCGGTCGTGCGCTAGCATGCTTTACGACGCCATTAGCCATGCGCCGTGCCCCGGACTGGCTAAGTGGGACCGCGGCAATTAGCATGCCAAGTGCTCCTTTAAAGCAGGTGTGAGCTAGCGGGGTCAAAGCCCTCCACAGAAATAGACATGTCATTGAACTCCTAATGTACATTAGAAGCCGCTGGTTGTGGGAGTCTTTTTAGCCACTCTTGATGTGGTGGGTGACCCTGATTCGGTGCCGGGGAGCGCGCTCCCGAGGTCGAGAGGTCAAAGGCAGGGCAGGGATGGGGGCTGGAGGGTTGCCAGACTCCATCGCTCATATCCCCCTCTCCGCTCAGCTAGAGGTCTTTGGTTCCTGTGACAAATTTAAACATTTGACTTGAAGCGTGCAATTAGTCACTATTCTGCAGGCGCGCCGCTTGCCGGGGAAAGTTTCCTGTGTGTGTGCAAGCTCTCACCTTGACATGCTTTCACAAAAGCCTTATCCCTGTCTGTGGACGTGTGTACATAGTTATTTTTTGGGGCTGCGTTTAATAGGTTAGGCGTCATGAGTAATGAACCCAGCCGACTTCTCTGCCTCTGTAGAAGGAGCACAGTGCCGAATGATTAAAACGCTGCCTTCTCCTCGCACTGCCTCGTCTCTGTTTGTCTTTAACAGCAAACAGAGGCACGAGACCTAGCCGCCGCCAGAACACACCCACCACTTCTAACCTGAATCCTCTAGTTTAACACAAACAGAGAGAGATTGAGAGGGAGAGATATTGAGAGGGAGAGAGAGACAGGGAGAGAGGGGGTTGAGGGAGAGAGAGATAGAGGGATTGAGAGGGAGAGAGAGAGAGCCAGAGAGAGAGGGATTGAGATAGACAGGGAGAGAGAGAGATAGACAGGGATAAAGAGATAGAGGGAGAGACAGAGAGAGAGAGAGAGAGAGAAAGAGGAAGAGAGATTGATAGAGAGAGAGAGACAGGGAGAGAGAGAGAGAGAGAGAGAGATTGGTAGAGAGAGAGAGACAGGGAGAGAGATAGAGACAGAGAGAGGGGGAAAGAGGCGAGCGGTGGGTCCCGGGACGCTGTCTGACACCACTAAACGAAACGCTCTCTGGTACGTGCCTACACCCACCCCCCCCCCTCCCCCCCTCCCCCCCCTCTGCAGAGCGCACTTCAAAGGCTGTTTTGTAGCTGCACTGTCAACACGGGGAGTGAGGGGAAGAGCGAGGGTGGAGCAGGCTTTGAGCCGCGCCAGGGTCTTTACCCGGCGCCCCCCCCACACACACCTACACACACACACACCCCGACCCCCCCCCCCTCCCACCCCCCTACACACACCCCCCCCCCCTCCATCAATGTTTCCCTTTGCGCTCCGCACCACTTTTTCCTCGAACCAAATTGCTAGCTCGCTTTCGGTGCACATCCCCTCCTTCCCGCCCCCCCCAGCACCTCTTTTTTGTGCGTCTACGTCCCTTTTGTTTTGTTTGTTTTCCTCACCTCTCCTCCTCCGCCCCTCTCCTCCAGCTCCTAACTAGGGCCCTGGCACTCTCCCCTGTTGGGGTGTGCAGCTGTGTGATTAAGCAGGGTGAGCTGGGAGCCGTGGGGGTGGGGGGGCTGGTGCGTAGCCAGTATGCTGTCACCTGGAGGCTGGGACTGAGCCCGTGATGGGGAGGATGGGGTGGGCTTCCCTCTCGCAGCCTCTTCTGACGGAAGCCCTCGTTTTGATGGAGCTATTATTGTTGTTTTTCTCCTCGCCTCTCCCTTCATCCCCTTTTCCCTCCTCCGTTCCCCTAAGAGAAACGAGTTCTTCTTCTGACGGCGCAAACTTTTCTTTTGTGGAGCTCCCCGCGGGATTTTTCCCCTCGCGGGTCGCTTGGATGGTAGCAGGCAGTCTTAAATTGCTAACTTGTGCTGTTGCACTTGTAGGCGTTTGACTGCGTAATGGGCATGGCGGCTGATCCTGTCAGCGTTCCAGTTTGAGATCACAATACATGTATTTGTCACTTCCTGCTTTGAAAGTTTTTTCAAAAGTGTGTGCATGTTAGGAATATTCTTTGGGGGGAAACCAAGTCTGGGTGAGAGTGCCTCTGTGCTCAATTACGGGACCAGGACATGGAGACAGGCTCACACACAAATCGCAGCGCACCTCTCCCTCTCCGCGTGCGGGCGTTCCTCATCCACGGCCGCGCCAACCCATCCCCCGCTCACCCGCTCGGCCATCCGTGGCACCCGACGAGCCCTCGTCCGTGACGTCAGCCTCGGCCCTGGGTTGGCATGCTGCCAGGGCGGGGGAGTCACGGTCCTCCGAGCAGACACAATGAAGGCCCGGTCCACCACCCCCTCCCTCCTCCCCAACCTCCTCCCCACCTCCCTCCCTCCTCCCCCGGGTCTCTGCTCCTCTGTCTGCTTTCGTTGGACAGACTAGAAACGGATCCCCACCCACATGAGAACAGTCTCTGTCATCACCCCACTGTCCTTCCCCCCCCCCCCCCCCGCCCCCCGCCTCCCGCCCCCACCACCACCAAGGGGTTCATTAGAACCATGTCGATTACAGAACCACTCCCCGCTTCTCTTGCTCACATGGCCCGACCTCTCTCTCTCCCCCCCGTCTCTCTCTTCCCCCTCCCTCTGTCCTCCCTCCCTCTGCCCTCCCTCCCTCTGTCCTTCCCCCTCCCTCCGAAACGACTGTACATTCACTCGTTCCTGTTTGTTCAGCTGTGAATTGATCTGCTGTTTTCCCAGATGCTTTGCTGGCGGGCCATAGACAGTGCAGTGTCCGGTTCTGAATCGTCCCAGTCTGGCCGGCTAGTGAGGCGAGCAGGGGAACGCACGCTAGGCTAACCAGTCACTGAACCCCTTTAAGGGGGCACTGGTGCTCACTGGTCACCCCCCCCCCCCCAACAACCAAACTGTGTGTGACTCACAAAGGGTTTTTTAATGAAATGACACACACGTCTGTGAGTGTGTGTGTGTCAGGAAGGCTCTTGTTTCGGTGTGGTTGGATAAGGATGATCCACCGCTCCGACACAGTGTCAAGGACATATGGACGTTTAAGTAAGAACAGCGTTCCTCGTGAGTCCCAGTGCTGATGCAGAACCGAGACTCTGTACAACTTCTGCTGCCTTAATCTCCCAGATGTGGAATCGAATCCCCCTGAACTGACGCCCACCAGCACTCCTTGATGTACTCTGTGAAACTATGGCCGTGACCACCTCATCCTGTGTCCTCACCCCCCCCCCCCTCCCCCCTTTCTTTTCTCCTCTCCTACGTTTCCCCCCTCGTCCGTAGCGTTGCCAGGTTTAGGTCATTGTGTCCGGAGCCCGGGGGGTGTTCCGAACCGGTTGTGGCCGGATCTGGTCCGATTCTCCACCAGTGTGAGAGATGTGAGATTTTTCTCCCTGGCCGGAGGGCCGTGAAGTCACCTATCCGTCTGTCGTTTCCGTTAATTACGGGCCGCACAGCGCCTGGAGAGAGAGAGAAAGAGAGGTACAGATGTTTTTTTTGAGAGAGAGCTCGTTACTAAATTTGCAGTTTCAACTGCCACAAAAGATAAAAACTATCATTACCCCCTGATAGCCGTTAGATTAGCCACTCTCTGTCCTCATAACACCCACAGCGGCAGCCATGACAGTCTGACGTGCTGTGCGTCTCTCCGGGGAGCGGTGGTCAGGCTACACAGCCAGAGCCCTGGCTCTGTGAAGGGTTAACCCCTCTTCCTGCTCTGTGGCTCTGACCAGGACAACTCTGTACTCTCTCCAAGCTCTCCCACGAGTCCCTGCCCCTGGTCTGCTTGTGTGGGTGTGTGTGTGTGATCTCCCTCCCTCAGGCCACTGTTCCCCACACAGCTGTGTGTGTGTTTGTGTGTGTGTGATCTCCCTCCCCAGGCCACCGTTCCCCACAGCTGGAGACCGAGAGCCTCCGGAGGGGTTCCCATGCTATCCCATCATCCTCTCCTCTCCACCTGACCGGGCATTGTGTGTGTGTGTGTGTGTTTTAACAGGTGCAGTACCGAGAGCTGAAACTGGATCCCAATCCCAGTCCAAATAAAAGAAAGAAAAACATCCCGGGGTAGCTGTCTCCGTCCGCCCACAGACTCTTCTCTCAGTCCCTCGACGCCAAGGAGCAGCAGAAGACTGATCTGGACCGGCTCAACTCCCTCCACCTCTCTCTTTCTTTATCTCTCTCTCTCTGTCTCTCTTTCTCTCCCTCTCTCTCTCTGTCTCTCTTTCTCTCCCTCTCTCTCTCTCTCTCTCTCTCTCTCTCACTCTCTCTCTCTCTCTCTCTCTCTCTCTCTCTCTCTGCTTCTCGTCACTGCCTCGGCCTCTCTCAGTCTCCCATTATCTCCACATGACAGGCTCCTCAAGGTTAATTAGCGTCGTCAACAGATCAGAAACCTGAGGGAAAATATCTGAAACCGTGTTGGCTTTTGATCCTTTATCGCGAGACGCGGGGGTTGACCCGAGCGAGGGGGGAGGCGTGGGCCATGCGGAGGTGACCCACCCAAGCGCCCCACCTCTCCACCAACCACGTCGTAGAATCATACCAGGTCACCCCCCCTACCCCCCCCCCCCCCCTTTCAGAAAGTCATGGAGGTCAGAGGTTGTTTGTTTGCTTCTGTGACCTGAAACAGAATCAGAGTGTCAGTGTCACCTCCTAATAAGGTAATCACATTTTGATTGTCCTTTTTATTATTTTTAGCAATACTGTATATTACGTGTACTGATAACATTTAGTTGTTTTTTTAGGAGGGGTTAGGGGGTCTTTGACGAAATGTAGTTCTCCACTGTCCCCCAGATGATTAGCAATACATTAGCGCATTAGCATTGTGTCCTGCTGCTAGCACACTGTCTTAGTGAACCTGTACTGAAGGATCGCTCCTGTCCTTCGCCCGTAATTGCGTGGGACAACGCAGTTCCCCTTTTCACAGCATGTCTCTGTTTGTCGTCACCCGGTCTGTCTGCCCAGTAGCACCTGACACGACTACTGCACACGACTGACAGGCTTACATAACCGCAGAACAGCCTCCCTCTCAGATGAGCACAATCCTGCAGCAGAGCTTAGGCCCAGAAGAGGCTGTTTCCTGTCCGGGCGTGGTGCCATCAAGTCCTCGTCTCTATCAGGGGCTGAGATAAGTGTGGTTTTACCCCCAGCCTCCCTCCCCCCCTTCCTCTCCTCCTCTCTAGCCCTCTCCCTTCTTCTCCCTTTGCCTTTCTCTATCTCTCTCCCTCCCTCTTTCTCTCTCTCAGAAGGGCATCAGTGTGGCTGGCTGCTGCGCCACTGAGCTAATATAGATGTCACCCTGTGCCGACAGACTCACCAGGCAGGCCTTAGGCAGCCAGAATCCTAATCTTATTTGAAAGGCTGGTCCCCTCTCCTCTCCTCTCCACATGTGTTGCCTCAGCGGGCACGCACGCACACACACACACACACAGGGGTGCACAAGCACACAGCGACATTCGTGCACGGATGCATGTTTCCACACACACTCACACACACTTTTGATGCCGGGCCCCCCGGCTGGCTGCCCTCCCCGCCTTCCTCACCTCCCGTGCCCACAGCTCAACTCTGATCTCTCTTTGTGTGTGTGTGTGTGTGTGTATGTATGCAGGGATGTGTGCATGAATCTGTGTTGTATGTCAACAAAACGAGTCCAGATCCAAAAGGGTGGTCATGTGATATAGAATGTGTGTGTGTGTCAACTAGAATGGGCTCCTGTAGCCGTGTGGAGTGTTGTGATGTGAAGGTTGGAAGCCAGATGCTGCAGTATGTTTGGGGAGAACAGTGTCTGTCTGATGAGTGGCCAGCCCCTGTGTTAACAGATAGCTGCTCAGAATACTGAGGCCAGAGATGACAGGGGCCAGGACGACTGTGTGTGTGTGTGTGTGTGTGTGCGCTTCTTTCCAAGTCCTCCCTATCATCTCTCTCTCTCCGTTGGCTCTCTCATCCGTCAGTGAGCGAGGCAGTGACCCTGTCTGAGGGGGAAGGTCTCCGTAGGGTCCTCCTGTAGCATCTGTTGAAAGATCGCCGCGCGTAGGTCTGAGTAGAGCTCCACCTCCTTCACGTCCCGCCATCTTCTCTCGCTCTCTCTCTCTCCTTCTCGCTGTGTCTGGCTTTCCCCCCCCATCACCACGGTACCCGAGCATGTGCAGGTCTGTGACTTTTGGTGGTCCATTGATTTGTTGTTTGGAAGAAGCCGTTTTCCCCCCACTTCACTGAGGGAGACGTTATAGAGATCGCAATGTCCAACCCCTAAAACAAGACCATCTTTTTTTTTTTTTTATTACTGCCTGAAGAGAGATTTTGACAACCTTAACATGTAGTACATGTAGACTGTTGGTTTTATAATTTACAGTAGTTTGTGATGGGTATATTCTGTGGTCCTGCATCCAACTGCTTTTTTTGTGTTTGTTTTGCATACAAAGTTTGTACAGTATTGGCAATGTTTTAAGAAACCAAAGTGATTCATAGGGATTTAAGAGGAAACTGTACTCGAATGTATCTGGTTGACTTAGGGAAAAAGGCACTTTCATTTGCACTGGTTTAAACCTCTTCTTGTTTATTTTTTGAAGGATGTACATATTATTAGTTTAAATTATTAATGGTTGTATTTTATACTGTATGCCTGTAAATGGTCTAATATTTATGATATTGTATAGGTGTATGCCTGACTCAGTTCTAGAGGTACTTTTTTGCCTGCAGTGTTGCCTGTGACATCTCCTTGTTTCCAATCCCAGCCAATGGTGTTGCAAGGCAGGGATGGGAATGTGGGGTGGTGGATGTAGATAGTACATTATGACAAAATATGTAAATCTGGCTGTACCAATAAATGCGCCTGATGTATGTTGATTATTTAAAAAAAACATGTAAAATATTAAATATTTTTTATCATCCTTGAAATTAGGTTTCGTTTTGGAATGCTTTTCGAAAGCTGAAGGGAAGAGGGGTACCCAAGGGCTTTGGAAATCCTTGAAAGTTTGATTGAAATAACATTTTTACTTTCATAAAACATGCCATTTCTTTTTGAAAAAGGTTTAGGCGCCTTGAAAATGTTTTTATCTGTTGTTGAATAAGCTGCAAGAAGCGTCAGCAGTGGTAATAGTGATTTAAGTGTGATTCTTTTAGATTTGACATTCTAACATTGTTAGTCTGGAAAATGTAAGCAGCTGGAAAAAAATTATCTTTACAGATACAGCCACAAATTGTTGGAACAGAGGGTCGCCCTGACACCCTGAGTTAGAAAGACCCTCCCCCCCTCCCATTAATAACCCAATAAGGCATAATTACAATGTCCTGTGTGGGTGTGTGCATGACATCATCAAGAAAGGTGAATGGGATCATCCATGCATGCACAACCACATGTTCATTGTGTGTGTGTGTTAACCCACCCACAGGGTGATGGAGCACCCCTGTCTCCCTCCCTCCAGGACCTCTGAGGCCCCAGCACAGATCCACGTCACATCCACGCACCCATGACCCCCATCTTCCACACACGTCCACCGGGGTCACGAATGACCAATCTTATCCCCCGTGTCTGTTTTCCCCTGATAGACCCACCACCACCTCCCCCGTAGCATACTATAAGCCCCTCTCCCTATTGAAGTCCTGCAGACAGGAAACAGGTCATCTCTCACTGTTGTCTGCGGGGCTGGACTGTTGCCCCTGGGGCCTGTCCCTGTGAAGCTGGGCTTGTGGGGAGGGATTCGTACCCCCTCCCTCTCACATGGCTCCCAGATGAGCCGCCTTTGTCTCCGTGCAGATTCGACAGGACCCCACAGCCTAGTGAGGCATCTACTCACACTGACCAGGCCTCAGAGCGGGGCATTACATGGTCATGCTGCTGTTAAACACAAACAACTGTGCCCTGCACTGGGCGAGAGACAGGGGGAGAGAGATGAGGCCGTTTTTCTGTTGAAAGAACCTCGCTCCAGTGTGTTAAAAGTGTACAAAACGGAAAACAAATATACTTAAATATATTTATTTGAATTGGTTGTAAACATGAACAGTTCCAAGTCTGTGAGAATCGTGACAATTTCCCAGTGGTTATGGTCCAACAAAAAATAAAAATGTCAGCTCTTTTGGAAAGATTCAAATGCCTCCTGATTATGGAGCAGGGGATTCAGGAGTGTGTCTGTGTGTAAGTCTGTGTCTTTCAGCCTTCAGTTCCTCCAGCAGGCCCATGAGGAAGCGGGTGTGTGCCGCCTGGCACTCCCTCACCGCCTGGCACACCCCTGCCACCTCCTTCTCCACCCCCAGGATCGTCTCCACGTCCTCTACCACGCAAACCAGCCGAGGGTCTGCCCAGCTGGATGTCAGCGTCTGGAGGGAGTAGGTTTCCAGGGCCTGGGCCAGTCTGTAGCCCAGGGATGGAGCCTGGTGTTGGGCCTGGGGCAGCAGCATGGGCACCCCCCTCTCCAGGTGGTAGCAGCCCAGCAGGCAGCTCAGCAGGCAGGTGCAGGCCTCCAGGAAGGGCAGGTCCCTGACCTCCGACCCCAGCTCCTCCAGGGCACAATCTCCTGCCTCGGCGCTGCGTTGCAGCTCCTCCCTCAGCGTTGCTATGGGGACCAGGTCCAGGGCGCTGCACCCGTGTCTGTCTCTCTGCTGTAGCAGGGTGGAGCCTGTGGGGAAGGGGGGGGGGGGGGGCACAGACAACCTTTTAAGCTAGTAAGTGACATCAGGATGTAGAAATATAAAGTAAAAAATATATATTCTAATGTTGATTACATCTGAGTGCATGTAAATGCTGAAAAGCTGATGGCTGGAAGGCGATGTTGCTGAATGACAGATCTACAAGGGTTAGGGTTAATTAGGCCTAGCAGCCTCCAGCCAGCGCAACATCGGTGATAATATCATGACACACGAGCGCGCTGACAAGCAGCCAAGTTAAGCAGCAACATTAGCAAATAAGGCGGAATTGTACGGGTCACTGGAAGGACGTCGCAACAAATATGAATAGGGTACATGTGCGCACGCACACACACACGCACACACACACACAGAGCGGAACATCTGTTTACCCAGTGGGCGACAGTGCCAGGGTTTTAGCTCACTTTAGTGTTAAGTCAAGTTGACATGTTTAACAGACTGACTCATGGGTCACTTGGTGTTTGTGTAAACTCTACTAAGAGCTAGTGACCTGATGGAGCCCTGTTTTAACACACACTTACGTAACACGGCAGACGAGACGATTACCATGCGACAGTTCTTCCTGCAGGTCATCAGGCTTCTCAATCAACAACATTCATCTCAATCGACCACATCTCATGATCGCCTCAATGTTTGCTACGGTCACTTAAACTTGATGTGCAAACTCATCAGCACTATTGACTTTGTATATATTATTATGCTGTTGCCGTTTTATTTTATTTTTTATTTGTGAGTGCAATATTTGTAATTGTATACACTTTTTGCCATTTGCTGCTTATATCTCAAAGCTAGTTGCTTTTTTGGGCCCATTAGATACTCTCTAGTCTAATAATTAGGCTTGTCAAGTCATGTTTACTCGAGGAGTTTTGGGGGCGTTGTGGGGGTTGAGTTTAATTAGCATATTTGATTATGTTGGCTTTTGCCAATTAGCTTAGGTCAAGCCAACGCCCATTAACAAAAACGCGTGGTATGTTTGTTTACTGTAAAGTTGCTACTATGTGGATGCCAATTACACTAAACAAAGTATTAATAAGACAACCGAAAATGGAAACATAATTGATTCGTTTAACTTGGAGTACGCGCATGATGGAAATGAAAGAATGTACAAGATTCCCCAACACCGTAGTCTGCAGTGAAATCCGGGTAAGTTTAATATCTATCTGTTCTGTTTAGGGACTGTGTGATCATCTAGCTAGCGCTTGGCTGCGTGTTCATGTTTTTTTCTGTTGCTGTTATTTGCAAAACATGCAGAGAATTGGCAGCCATGCGTTTGTATACCTTCCTTAACCAAATTGTTACCAAACGCACTATTTGGTAGTTAGCTAGTTATTTGGAAAGCCGATGTCTATGGTTGGGGGTGGAGTTATCAGCTATTGTTCCCACCCCAACACATGCCTGTCAGGAGTGTAAACAAGTTTTAAAATCTTTCATGGGTATTTTCTCCGTTAGTTTATTTAAAGGCTACCAACATTGAATTAAGCATATCTTCTTCCAGATTTCAATGTAGGCTACGATACGTCATTTGAAAGTTTACAATCTGCACTTTCTTACTCTCTTAACAAAAACTGAAAAATGACCATGACCTACTTGCGGACCAAAACGCCAGCACCAGTCCCAGTAGTAACAGCTCACTAAAACAGTACTGCGCATAGTGGGACAGCACAGCATAGCATCACAGCCTCACAGTACAACACAGCCCAACCTAACATCGTGGTCTCTCTGACTCGTTTCGTTTACGCATGGCATTGCAAGAAGCCAGACCACTTTTGATAAACATGTTCTGTCTGCTAGCCTGCTCTGGCGGGGAAGAGAAGCCGCTAACAGTGGCGGTTGGGCCCACGCACACTCACAGTGCAGGCTGGGTCGAGCCCTCTGTTTGTTCTCAGACGGCCTATTTCTGTGGCAAACAGCACTGGAGGGCACTTGACTGCTCAACCCCGCAAATGTCCCTGCCACTTGTGAACCAGCCCCCTCCTCTCCCCTCCCCTCCAGCTGACATGTAAGTGTAGGCTGCTGCTGAGCAGCCTTCGACCTTAAAACAGGGGATGTTGACCATTCAACAGAGCGCTCTCTCACCCCGGAGACTGTTTGAGGCGGGAGATTTGTTTAGGCGGTCAGCTACACCTCGCTCGTGGTCGTGTCACCAAAGCAACGACCAACCTAAACATCGTGTCGGGAGAAATGCCCTCAGCACTCGAGAATATGAACTTGTGAAAGGCTTTCGAGTTATTTCTTTCCACCCTCAGTCTCCACCACACACACACACACACACACTATTGTGTGTCCTGCTCTGCCACTTTGGTGCTCGCGTGAAAGAGCCCTCGGAGAGGTCACCCTCTCTGCCTACCTTTCAGCGCGTCGGGCTGGAGTGGCAAGGGCGACATCTGCATAAATGGTGGCGTTAATCTACATAAACTTTTACATTAGCAGGGAGACGTGCAATGGCGGGGTCAGTGCTGGGGCAGTGGTCAAGGACGTAAGCGCACTGAACAGATCAAAGTTGCTCTGGAGAGGCTGAATGTGAAAGTGAGGGAGAGAGAGACAGAGGGAGGGAGACAAAAGTGAGAGGTGGAAGAGTCGTTGATGATCAACCACTCTCATGCTGTACAGATTTAGCCTTGCCTTCAGGCCTATTGAGCGTGCAGCGTTTGTTATAAGTGACCCCAACTAGCCCAACACCCCCACCCCTCCTCTCCACCTTGAGAGACTCCGACAAGGGACACGTAGCCTGAGCAAAGTTTCAACGCTGTTCAGACACAATGGCACTTTTTAAAAATCTCTCCCCTCCAAAAAAAGCCTTGAAGTGAGGCTTTCACACGAGGATGTTTTCTTCCCTAACTGACATTGTCTGTGGCTGCCATTGAGGTGTCCAACCTTGGGTTGTACATGTGCCGTGTAGAGATACTTGGGGCCTTCGTGATTGGAGGATGATTTTTTTTTCTTGCACTGGAGAGAAGGACAACATTTTCAATGGCTTGCCTACCTGTCTGTCTGTTTCAGTCTCAACATGGATGAGGTATTCAGCTGTTGCCTTGTCATTTACAATACAAACAATGGGTTCAGTACACACTGGTTAGAGACAAACATGTCCATGCCCTTTATTACATTACATTTAGCAGACGCTCTTATCCAGAGCGACTTACAGTAAGTACAGGGACATTCCCCCGAGACAAGTAGGGTGAAGTGCCTTGCCCAAGGACGCAACGTCATTTCGCACGGCCGGGAATCGAACCAGCGACCTTCTGATTACTAGCCCGATTCTCTAACCGCTCAGCCACCTGACTCCTTTACATAAACACATCCCACACACAGTTGTGTTTTGCGAGTGGCCATGGTATGATATTGGCTGGAGTGATTGATGTCAGTTCAGGTATTGGCGCAAGGTGTCAGATATGCTGCACTGGAGAAAAAAATCTAACACCTGGGGGATTACATGTGAGCAGGGGTAATTACGCTACAGTATGCCGTGTGTGTGTGTACAGCCAGGCTCAGACACACTCTGAAGGGGTAGAGCGGGGGAATTCATATGCCGCACGAATGCTACTGCAGCCTGAGACACACACGCGCGCACACACACAGTGCATAGCGCACAGCCCTATGGCCTTTAGAGGGCAGGCTTAGACAAGAAATACAAAAGTGAGAGTGGAGGAGGGGAGAAGCCGAACGAGGGAGAGGAGGGCATGGCTCCATCCCCCTCTTCAGCTCTCTCTCTCTCTCTCTTTCTCTCTCTCGCTCCCTCTCTCGTCTAGAGCTGCAGCAGAAGCAGACAGACTGCAGCTACACAGCAACAGAAAACAGCTCTCTCGCTCTCTCTCTCCATCCCCAGATCCCCCACTCTGCCTGACAGAGTGTGTGAACTGCAGCCAGGGGCACAGCATCGCACATCCAGAGGGAGCTCGCTACCAGGAGAGGTGAAAAAAAAACTGAAAAAAAAACTAAAACACCAGCCAAGACAACACCACACCACTCCTGCACGGTAACAAAAACAGAAAAACAAAGAGTGAGTCTCCACAGCATTCTGCACACGCCACACGGCTACCTCTCTTCCAACCTGCCTTCCCTCGATTCCAGACCTCCCTTCCATAGCACAAAGAAGGACTCCCCTTTCCCCCCTCCTGTTTCTCCCTTCCTTCTGCCACTAGGGGTGTAACAATATATCGTGTAACAATATATCGTGTAACAATATCGCAATACAAATATTTTACAATATCGTATCGTAGAGTTATGGCAAAATGTTTACAATATGACGTCCGTTTGATCCTATTGGTTGAGCTACCAGCACGCAACCTACTCTGCACCTACGTCATGCGTGCATTCACAGAAATCTCTTGAACTTAGTTCACAAAATTGTATGTACAACAAAGAAATATTTAGATTTTTTTTTTATGATTCGGAAATAAATCTGTTATCAGTTTCATCTAAAATTGTGTTCAAAATATCGTGATACGTATTGTATCGTACACCCAGTATCGTGATACGCATTGTATCGTATACCCAGTATCGTGATACGTATCGTATCGTGAGCTGAGTGTATCGTTACACTCCTATCCGCCACACAAAAGGGCTCTTCCTGTCCTCTTCGCCTTGCCTCCTCTCAAACTGCCCCGACGACGCGGATCGACGCAGGCTCAGGGAAAAGCAACATGGAGATCATCAATTGACTTGTTGTGCGTGAAAAGATGGGTGTTTTTTTCTTTTTTTTTCTCCCCCATCTTCATTCATATGGACAGTAGCTATATCTGATAAGATGAGTAAGGGGATGTGTTTATGGGTGGGCGAGGCTATGAGCTAGAAGGTGTGGAGGCCTGGTCAGGCGTTCTGTAGCCCGGACACCGGGCAGACATGAGATTACAGGCGGATTAGCGCCCGGAGGGTGCACTGCCACTGGCTGGGGGGATTTATGTAATTCTCTTCCCCCCCCGCCAACCGACCGAGGGAAAGAAGCAGGCATCCGCAACCCAGACAAAGACCCACACAGCCACGGGAACACACAATGTACGAGTCGTGCGGCCATTACTGGATCTCGGTGAAATTGGGCGACGCGCTCTGCCCTTGGATAGTAAACAGTAGCGATTTACGTCGAGTGTGCCCTCGCTACCGTAGTTCTTTCTCTCGCTCCCCGTCCAACATATCAACGCCCTACAGGTACATGCAGAGAGGGAAAGTATGCAGCTGTATCCATGTACCTCACACAACAGCCTCCTTGGACAAAAGTCTTTTTGAGGGTCAGCCTTAGTGAAGGCCTTGGCGGCGTCTCCTCTCCAAAGCGAAGTTCAATGGTGTTACAACCCCCCCCCCCCCCACACACACACACACACACAGGGGAGACTTGCGTTCCTCTCATATGTCTATATACGGTATAATATACAATATTATATAAGGTAGTACCTGCTGTATTTGCGAAGATACTGCGCAGAAAGGCCATTATGAAAGAGCCTGACTGATGGAATGGGGTGTTGGGGTGGTAGTGGTCTACCCTTCTCTCACAACTGTCAATCCCCTTTCTAAGTCCCCCTTAGCTAACACAGGCAGCAGAGAAGAGAGAGGAGGAGAGACAGTTAGACAGAGACGAAGAGACACCGTGATGGGAGGGAGAGAATGGAGGAGGAGAGGGAGAGGAGACAGAGAGAGAGGCGGGGAGGGACTGGAGAGAGAGAGGGGGGGAGGGGGTGGAGAGGGAGAGCGGGGGGAGGGGGTGGAGAGACAGAGAGAGAAGGGGGGGGGAGGGGGTGGAGAGACAGAGAGAGAGAGGGGGGGTGAGACAGATAGAGGGGAGGAGGGATGGAGGGAGGGAGGGAGGGAGGGAGGAGAGAGAAAGAGAGAGAGAACGTAGGGGAAGAACACACTCCAGCGAGGGAGGCGGTCTAGGGGGACCTTGCTCTTCCTGTAACTCTCAGCTAATGACGTCTTCCGGCGTCACACACACACACACCTCATTGAGATCTGTCAGGGGACTGAGGAGCAGGGGCTGGTGTGTGCGTGTGTGTATACGACTGAAAGAATGAGACTAAGACAAACAAACAGCCGCTCGGGCGACGGAGCAACACACCGACCTCAATGAAACACTTCACAACTAGTTTAGCAAGGAAGGAAAACAG
Source organism: Osmerus mordax (assembly GCF_038355195.1). Taxonomy (NCBI): domain Eukaryota; kingdom Metazoa; phylum Chordata; class Actinopteri; order Osmeriformes; family Osmeridae; genus Osmerus; species Osmerus mordax. The sequence continues at coordinate 4,254,946 of NC_090077.1, read as the reverse complement.
AGTCAAACACTGGGGGGGGGGGGGGGGATGTAGGTAATGTAGCTGTGACTAACCACAGAAGAAGAGTGCAGTGTTGGTGTGGGATTGTGCTGCAGATGTCTCTGAGCGAGGGCTATGGTCGAGGGTGCTGGTGCGCTGGGGCAAGAGGGCTGGTTATGCGTACTAAGGTGGGAGGGGGGGGGGGGGGGGGGGCTGTATAGAGGGGGTTGCCACCAGAGATTAGGGTGCAGGGTGGCGTGGACGGTGACAGCTTGAAGGCTTCTTTTCTTTCCCCCCCGCCCACTCTCTCACACACACACACACACCCTGGAGGACCAACAGCTCCGGGTCATTTTCCATTCCAATCAGGGGAGCCATGGCCCTGTTGCAACATTAAACATTCCCAGTCAAGGAGGAGACAGGGGCACAGACACACAGCCATGGATACACACACACACACACACACACACACACACACACACACACACACACACACACACACACACACACAGGAAAGTAATACTGAAGCTGGCATGCACATAGACCTGCACAAAAACAGGCATGCTCACACACACACACACTCGCGTACTCCGCCCACCACACACACACACAGGGTCATGTGGGCCAGCCTTGAGCGGAGACAGAGAGAGCGAGGCAGAGGCCCAGCCTTGCCCTCAGCCACGATGGCACGCTTCCTCTGCCAGCACCCCAGGGTCGAGGGTGGGGGCCTCGAGCGATCCTCCCACCCTTCCCCTGCCGTCATCCCCCCCCCCTCTCTCCCCCACCTTCCCCTCCAACCGAGGTCATTATCGCGGGGTGAGTATGCTCAGTGCTGAGAGGCCCTGATTGTTTTGCTGTGTTGCCCTCTATGACTGGACCCAGCCTTGGCAGCTCAACTCTGCAGCCTGTCAAGCTGCTGAGGCACACCAATACAGTGTGTGTGTGTGTAGGGGGGGGGGGCAGTCTGCTAAGCATGTAGCCCAGAGGAGTTTAGGCTCTCGTGAAAACCGTCTAGGCTATGCTGTGACAGCAACCCCTTTTTTTTTGTTTGTTTTTTCCTCAGCTGAAAAGCTTACAGTACACTACAGTCTAGTTATTTGGAGATAAAAAATAATAACAATAACAAATCAAACGCGCTCAGGGGCGTCTTCCTGTTCGGAGTCCTGACCCGACTCACAGAGGCAGACCGACAGGAGGACAGACCAAGAGACTGACCTCATTCTCACTGATCCTGGTCCAAAAAGCCAGCCAAGATGCCGAGAAATAGGAAGTCGGTAGACAGGAGTGAGTGGAGGTGAGCAGTGTCGAACAGAGAGCTCTCATCTCGGTCTATTCCCCCCTGTCACAGACTAGGGCCTGGCAGCACCCAGACACCCCAGACGGGCCCAGACGTCTGCAAGACAGAGACACACACACACACACACACGCAAACTTCCACTCTCCCTTCCAATTTTACAAGCAGCCTCCTCCTCTGACCTCTTTTAATTTTCTCCTTTTCTCCCATCGACGCTAAAAAGCCCTCTCTCCGGGACCAAACAATCCCAACCTCATTTATTTTTTGAGGACAGAATATGTACATGTGTTAATGGCGCCGTCGAATCAAATTAACTATAATTAGTCAGACAGGGACTGAGGCAGCAGGCGAGCAACAAGCTAGCCACCTACTGTGGTTAGTCTTGTTCAATGCTGTCTAGGGCTAGTGCACCCACACACACACACACACACACACAACGCCTACAATCCCCATAGCCTTCCACTCTTCGGTTTTCCTTTCTTGGCACGTGTCACACTTGCTTCAAAGTTCCGCGAGCAGCGATTGCACGTGGCGCGCAAACATCTCCGACACGCGCAACTATTTCGGATGTGACAGGTCTCCCACGAAAACCTGTGGAGCCTGACTCTTCCAATCGCTTCAAAAGAGACATCAACAGATGTCTTATGGAGCGGAAGGATAATGTGTCTGGACAGCACCGAAACGGGGGGGGGAGGCGAGAAGGGGGATGATTTTCGAGTTGAGACGTCGAGCATGGGGCAGTGAAATTTCGAGGAGCTAGTGTTAAGTGTGTGTGTGGGGGGGGGGGGGCGCCAGACCTGCGTGCTGCAGGAGCATCTTGGCGATGTCCACGTGTCCGTTGAGCAGCGCGTCGTGCAGCGGGCTGACTCCGCCCACCTGGCTGTTGAGGTGAGGGCTGGGGAAATGGTTCAACAGGGCCTCCACGCATGCGGTGCTGCCATGGTTACAGGCTTCATGTAGGGGGGTCCAACCGGCATGGTCTGAGGGGAAACACACACGTGCACACACATTACCGCGGTTAAGAAAAGTCCTCAAGAAGACCAGGGTACATTTATCATCCTTAAACTCTGCTAAAACTTGGAAAGCAGAGTTGGGAATGCCAATGAGAAGAAAACCTTTTGCCTCCTGTAACAAAACGAAAATATACAATATCACTTTACTTCGACCAAACTAACCCGCTACGACCGCCTTAAGATTAAAAATAAAACAATAAATAAAGTACTCCTCAACTCAATCGGGAAAAATCATGGTGTGACACGACGACATACGGCGAGCATCGTTTCTGTAACCAAAACGCGACCCCGACAAATCCCCCCCGCTGACAAACGCTCCATCCTCGATGAGACCAGGGGCCTCAGCCCTCGAGGACAGGTCTGTGTGTCACGGCACCAGAGCGGGGCTGTCGTCGCAACAGAAAACGATCCACCCCGACTGCACCAGTCTCAGTCTCCACACCTCACCCACCCCCGCACTCCACCGAAGACATTCAGCTACAATTAAGAGCGAAGGGGGAAGAGGCGTTCAATTCACATGCATAAGTGATTCAAATGGGAGGGAGGGACGAAAAGGCGACAGTGACGATTATATCTGCCCTGAGAGGACTCAAAACCAGCCGCTGGAAATATCAGAGGGCGTGTGTTCGCTTGGCAAAGTGGCTGCAAAGCGGAGCCCCGAACCCACCCCGTTTCTCTAAGACACACCCTTTCACATTTCCGTTAAAAGGTTAGCCGCGATGACGCAAACGCCGCCCTTCTTTTTTCGCTTTCGCTTAATCGTCGCCCCCCCCCGTCCCCCCCCCCTGGGCACCCGACGGTGAGCTCGGCGGGAGAGAGAGGACACCTACCTTCAATGTTGACGTCTGTCCCAGGAAGAGCCAGTATCTGAAGAACGGTCTTCACCTGGTTCATCTTGCAGGCTCTGTGGAGGAGGGTCTCCCCTTCGCCAGGACACAAACACACACACGCCCCGACGAATGGACAGACAGGAAAGAGGAGGAGAGGGTAGGAGAGAAAGAGAAATCCCAAATTAGGGTGTGTCCTGTCCTGCCCATTGTCCCCCTCTGCAGCGAACGCACCAATAGCAAGCCGGAAAAATGTCCCCAGCCACCCCACCGCCCCCCCAAAAAAAAGAACAAAAAAGGAAAACTGACCTAAAAAATTGCGACCCTCCAATGAGAATGCGATTCAAGAGCAAGGGGAGAAAACGGGGGGGGGGGGGGGGGGGGATAGAAAGAAGAAACAAAACGTCTCAAAGACAGGCTCTCTCGCCTAACTCTCCCTCTTTTTGGGGACTGCACTTCCCCTTACACCAGGGCTCCACCAAAGTTAACGGCGGGCGCCGGTTGTAGGAATCCCCTTCTCCTGCATTGTTCGTCAGGAGGAAGTTCTGGTCGACAGGCCAGGCACAAAGCCCCCAACAGGATTGTTCACACGTCCAGGGTTCAAAAGCTCCACCGGGCATCAGACGGCAGACCACGTGATATTTAATCAGCAAACCGCCAACACACGGCCACAGAGCGGCTGAAGCCTTTTATTTACACTTTCCATCCCCGCACACACACACCTCCCCCCCTCGCCCTCTTTTTGATACAATATTAAATCAGGAATATATTAGACGGCCAGTACCCCTCTTTTCATGTATGGCTGAACTTCAGAGGGAAGTTAAAGACCAAGCATGAGTGCCTCTGTGCTTGCCAGTATAATACAGAGCTGCAAAGCCCCTAATAAACGCTTTACTAGGTCTCCCCAGGACGTCGCGCTGTGCCCTGGATACACTCCACCAGATAGGGCAGGACAGGGGGAAGAAAGGGAGGGAGGGGAGAGAGGCAGCGGCAGAGAAGGGAGGAGGAAATGTTGCATTTCAAAGCGCGGGGGGGAAAAATATATTGCAAATGCTCCAGTCCTCTTCAACATCCAACGGTTCCTTTCTTCCAAGGAGGTGTCTTTGAGGCGCCAGCGGATGCATTAAATGTCACTCACACCTAACAGAAAGGTTGAAGGGGCGGTGAATGAGGGCTCAGGTTCTCTATCGGTGCAGTAGTTCGAGAAAAAAAAAAAAAGAGGAACATTCGCCTCATTTCACCTTCAGACACAATTCTACCCAAACAATTCTAAAGCAGAGATGAGATTAAGTCACATGTCGTTTCCCTAGGCGCATCCCTCACAAAAATATACATAAAAACAAAAAATCCTATTTGTATTTTAAGCTAAAACATCGCGGTCGCAATGCAAATTCTATCCAACATGGATCCTGGCTCTCTATACGTGTTTGGAAGCACCACTCGTCCCTGCGCCCGGCTCCTCTCGGCTGCCTGGGAGAAGCAGGCAGACAGTGAGAAGTTTCAGTAGGACTGGTGAATAGGATCTGGTCCCCTTGTGTTATGATGCAGAACCATGACCTGAAAGGGAACATCCTCTAGTGTCACTGGACTGGAAAACAAAACTACACTGGAACATATGGCCGACAGCACAGCTTTTTAAGGATTCTCAGAAGACCGAAGAAAATATATTTAAATCCTTCCTGCTGTGTACTTTTCAGAGTAAGAATCTCCTATTTCATTTGTTCTAAAAACAAGTTGTAAATAATAAGAACAAATCAAAATGATGTGTGTGTGTATATATATATATATATATATATATATATATTTAAAAAACTAAACAACTAAAAAACAACGGTACCAAACTGGGAGTGAAGCTGAGCCTTAATGAGGTGTTCTCCTCTGTGGCAGGTCAGTGTGCTACACGGCATATTCTGCCATTACAGGGACTCGAAAACGCTGTGATTAAACACCCCTTCCACAGCACCCCATGTGTACACATCCTCGCAAATGCCAAGGCCAATCCACGCACTGTTAAATCACTTTAATGGCTCCAATTTGGACACAACGCCTCCATTATAGGGGTAATTGCATGCTCAGCATTTACAAGCACCGAAAGGATAAATCCGCTTGTCCTTTTCTATAAATCCCCTAACAATCCCTCCATTTCACACTTTAATAGAAAAGTTAAATGTATGTGTTGCTCTTTATACCCCTGCCTCATTCCCGTCTCGACACTCCTGGTAAGTGTCTCTGGCGAGCTGGACCCAAAAGCTGTTGGCAAAAAGATCCAATAACAATGCTAGTTGTTAGGAATGTGATGGAAAGCAAAGTATTGCCAAGTATTGGTTATTCTGGACCTTAGAAAACACTAAAAACAAGCCACTGCAGCTTAGTTTTATATCCATAAGCTAATTCCAAAATTCTGTAACCTACATTACCCGGCAATTACATGCAAACTTCTTCACGTTTCATCTAGTAAAGCCGCTCAGCTTCTTTTTTTTATATAACTCCCAGAGTCTGTGTGTTTGAGATGGAGTTAGGCCGGTCCTTTCACAGAGGACTTGTTTGAGCTGTCAGAGCAGAGAGATAGCAAAACAGACAACCTGCAGAAGCACTCAGCCCCTCTCAGCTGCTGGGGAGAGAGAGAGAGCTACAAGTGGCCATGAAGCTGGAGATAAGCTGCAAAGAAAGTGGCACATGGGGAAGTACAACTGAACTGTGTGTGTGTGTGTGTGTGTGTGTGTGTGTGTGTGTGTGTGTGTGTATATATATATATATATATATCTGCCTGTGTGTGAGGTTGAGAGTGTGCCAAAGCGGAAGGATGGGAGGGCAAGGCGAGGAGAGGAAAGGATATGCCGATGGTTCATCAAAAATTAATGCCGACTGCATCGGTATAGGGATCACGTAGTGGAAAAACAACACATGCCAACAGCCTTGAGTCTCCTGCCTCTGCCCTCCCCCCTTCCCCCCCCCTCCCTCCCTCCACCACCCCACCCACCCACCACCCCTCGCCTGCTCCCTCCCTCCCCCTCGCCAGAGCGGGGCCTTTCTGATCAGGTGGAGGGGGGAGAGATGAGCCCTGACACCTTGGAGAGTTCACGCCGAGTGCCAAGCCTCTAATTGCAGGAAGTTCCGCGCGCAGTCACTCACTTTCACTGCTCGGCCCTAATTGCTGCATTTAATATTCTTAAACTGGGGATCTGACGACCATTGTGTGTACCTGGCCCTGTTGTTGTTTTGGCCCCATTATTTTTTTTGTGTGTGGCTACATGTATTTATTTACCATCCGGTCTTTATATAAAAAGGTGCATTAGAATTGGGGGGGGGGGGGGGGGGGTGGAGAGGGGACGTGGAATTTCAATGAGAAGCAGGTACGATGGGAGGAGGAGGAGCGGGGCGGGGGCTCGTCTCGCGCTACGCTGCAGCGACAGGAGCCACCGTACAGCTGACTACAGGACTGCGTTGGCATATGCTAATCTCTGTGGTTTTATACATGCATTTCATGCTCTTCATTAAGCTCAAAACGATGACGTGGCTTTCGCGTTCTCCTAAATGATGACCTGGTGCTGTGCATCGGTCCATTAAATCAAATCCGTGATTGTGTGTGTGTGTGTGTGTGTGTGAGTGAGGGAGGGGTGCAGGTCTCACCTGCAGCATTGACTTTCTTCAGACCTCTAGGGATGTTCTCCTTACCCAGGCCTGATCCATTAGCAGGACCGCTCGGCATTCTGGGTAGGGAGAAAAGAAACTCAGTCTGGGGTGCGGGCATGGTGCAGAAGCCTGCATCATGACTCATAACGTCCTTTCTATTATTCAGGAGGATAAAACAATACAGTACCAAGCACCCCGCATGCTTCCCTTATTCAGACTGTGCTGTTCCACCCACGCAATGAACTGAGTTGCAACAATTCTGCGGGCTTACCCCAAATATTTTAATAGACAAGACAAACAAGTGTCACCAATCCTTTTCCAGGGCAGATTTCAAAAACAGAGAATTCAATATATGGGGGGGGGGGGGGGGGGGGGTGAGGAGGAGAAAATAAAAAAAGATTAGGGAGAATAAATAGTGGAAGTGAGTGAAGTCTCTTCAAAGACAGGCCGTGCTAATAGCTGTGTGCTGTCACTAGTGCTATGAGTGGGGAAACGGGACGCGACAAGGACGTCTGATGTGTGTGTGTGCGCGCGCGCGTGTGTTAGACAGAGGGAAGGACACCCCCTTCGTACTACAGGGGGAGATGCTTGTTCCCTGGTAATTGGCTTGTTCAGAGGCAGAGAATGATCTCTGAGCAGTGTGGAATACACGTCCTGTCACATAGCTTGTTATTAGCAGGGACGACTCTGTGAAAGAGATGTGAAGGTGTGTGTGTGTGTGTGTGCACGCTCGTGAAAGAGAGAGAAAATGCCACCTCTCCGCTCAACCCACTTAACCCAAACCTCCCCTGTCGGTATAGGTTGGCATCAGACAGCGCTTGGCAAGTGTGCCCGCTTGCCTCTCTCTCCCAGCGGACCCCTGTAGCGGGGGTAGCATTCTGTCACTCTGGCCTCCCACCATCCCACACCCAAGGGCAGTGTGCGCCACACACACACACACACACTCCACTCCACAAGGAAAGGGTACTGTTGTACATGTGAAGGGTACTTTTCAACTTGATAAGACCGTGTTGAGGGCCAAACACCGCCTTCTTTTAGCAATCGGAAATCCTTTCTTCCTTTCTGAAATCGTTTGTTCCCCTTTATATTTCTCAACATCCTTCATTGTAGTTCTGTGTGCATTTGTGGCATTTGAATGTGACAGACCTTGGACTTCCACAGAAACGACACCCCGATTCTTGTCTGAACTTCCGTGCTTTCCTCCAAATTCTCCTCGAGTTTGATTGACAGTGGTTTCATTAAATAAGCAGAGGGGGCAGGCCCGGCTCGCTGAAGGCGATTGGCCGGGATAGGATTACCGGAACATAACTGTCTGGAAAGTGGCGGGCCGCTCCAAAATTTGAAATTGACATTCCACTGAGCCGTCTCCGTTGCTAGACAATTTTCAGAGGGCCTCATTAACTCACACAACAGGTTTATAGCGGACAAAAACATGTTTTTTTTTACTGAAAAAAATCGTTTGTACCTATTGTACCTTTAGACCAGTGGAATGAAGTGAGATTTCAATCAGACAGAGCTTCTCGCCAGGCCAGCAGCCATGGTAACGAGCAACAAGCTGTCCTTAGAGGACCACACACGCACCTCCCCCCCGTCCTCAGCAGTCATGCTCACACAAAAACACCACCAAATGAGAAGAAACACTGCAAGGTTTCTCTTCCTCGTATATCCAGCTCGATTGGCCTCTTCATAAAACACCTTTCATGCCGTGGGCCCACCTTGATCTCCACGTCTTATTGACATGACTGGTGGTTAAAAATGTACGGGGGAGGGAAAAGGCACTTAAAACGATTTTGCTGGTGAAACGGAGACTCCCGTTGAAGGATTGAAGCGAATTCCATTGAACCTTTAGAAAAGCAGATTGTCTGTAGTGAGTATGTTGATTAAGTTCTCAGGGCTGAAAAGATTGGAAGGGGAGGCCAGGTCTACGAGAGAGCCGCTAGCCTGCAGATGAACCTGCTCTCTGGTGACGGCTGCTCATCTCCCAGCCAGGGCAGGAGTGATGGGAGCACAGCCAGCCAGGGCAGGCCAGCGGGAAGCTGCCCAGTATGGGGCGTGGGCATGGGCGAGGAGGCGAAGGGGGTCTGGGCAATCTGTCTGCCAGCCGGCTGTCGGGACCAGTCTCTGGCTCTCTAACCTCTCGCTGTAACCCTCCTGACAGCCCTCTCTCAGACTGATATTGAAAAACCGGGATATGCCCCCATGCTTATTCCCCCCCACACACACCGTCCAACCTCTCTCTTCCCCTCTTTCACTTCCATCCCCCCCCCTCGCCTTCCTGCTGTGTTCTTCATTCTTTCTAACCCTTACACTCACAGCACCTTTTCTTTAACCTTTCCTTTGTTTTCTTATCATCTGCTGTAAGCCGAGCCGTGATGTGTGTGTTTTAAGCATCTGCACGGGAAGGGGGGGGGGAGCAGACAGAAACGGGAGAAGACAGGACGACAGACAGACAGGAAGAAAGAAAGAGACAGACACGAGCGGGAACAGTGGGCCCAGCCCTCAGACAGATGGTGCTTGTACTGACCCTGGTGTGGAGCCCTGGTTGCTGCAGCTGTGTGCGGGGGGTTCAGACCCGGGCCGCGGGCCCCTGCCGTCTGTCCTGGGGACCCTGGGACCACCTGGTCTGTTCCTACACAACTTCCTCAGAGCAGGCAGGTAGGAAGACACCTGTCAGCACACGCACACACGAGTAGATTGCTTGTTATAGCTGGTGTGTCTCTGTGTGTGTTGGCTGGTTCAAGCTGATCAGGACATATTAGGATGCTACAAGAGGAGATGCGATACCAAGAGATGGACAGTAGGAATGACCCCTCAACAACAGAGTTGTGCAGAGTTCAAGGAAGTGACATCCAGTGGTGGGACGTACCACTTTCCTCAGAGAGAGGGGCTCCACCCCCAGGGGTAGCCCGTGCCTACAGCAGACGTTCCGGAAGATGGCGTCAGCAGTGAGCATCTTCAGCCTGCTGGAGGGCATCCTGGGAACGAGCGCCGTGAGGACGTCAGGTGACAGGTCTGGCGAGGAAAAACAAACCAATGGAGACGTTACTCCACACAACAAAAAACACTTTGCCTCGTTTGTCATCGTCATTTAAAAACACAAATAAACCAAAAGAGAAAATACGATAGGACTCCGATAGGGATCTCTATTCAAATCAAGAGCGATGTGTTTGCGTGCTTGTGTCCCGTGTCTCAGGTGACGCACCCTGGCAGAGGATGGCGATGTGTTCGGCCAGGTCATCCAGGCCCTTCTCCACCAGGCAGCGGTTGAGCTTGTAGTGCTCCCCGCACCAGTACTCCACCACGGCTGATAGCATGTCCTGGAGGCCCAGCACCAACTTCTGCCTCCTGTCCCACTCCAGGGAGTCCTCCTGTGGGCGACACAGTGGAGAAGCGGATGAGAGGACCATGGTTGAAGAAGGGGGAACTATGTGACTCCAGCAAGGCTGCTGTGTCCAGCAGTGAGGGGGTGTCTGTGAAGGGAGGTTTACCTGGCTGGCGGACAGCTCCCACACGGACGCCTGGACCAGAAACTGGGCTAGCTGCTTGACCGACCGCGAGCCCAGCGTGGAACGCTCCCACACATTCCAGAAGCTTCCATAGAGCACTGAGGAGCGCTGGCCTCCTGACTCTCTGAGAGGAGTTGAAGAGTGCTTTATTAGACGCTGTGATGAATAGCACTGGCCAGTGATTGGACATGCGCTTTCTTTAGTAAAACCTTCTTAAAAATGTGCTAGGAAGAAAACGTAGGCGTAAAAAAAAAAAAAAATGTGCTAGGCAGAAAACTTCCCTGTCAGACAGGTTACCTTGTGTTAGCAGAGGAAAGTTCACACTGGAACAACTTCAGCACAAACGCCTGCAGGTTGCCATGAAAGCCCAGCAACTCAGGGGAGGCGGGGCTGGGGAGTGAGTGACAGGTGGCCTCACCGGACATGCTGTACCTGATGAAACAACCCCTCAAGGAAAACAAGAGTAGGAGAGGGGGGGGGGGCTGATATTAGAGGTCATTACAACACACAGTCTGACACGATGTCCAAAATAGAAGTAAATACATGTTTAGGGGACATAAAGAACATGTATGTGCCGGACATGTCTGAACTTGTGTGCTAACGCAGCTAGCGTGCTAACGTAGCTAGCATGTACCTCAGGGATGAGTCCACCATGGCCCAGAGCCCTCTCTTACACTGGGGACACTGCAGCAGCTGGCTGAAGTACTTGGTGTTGGTGGCCGAGCCCCAGGAAGGATTGTTCCTCAGGAGTTTGTGGAGAACGTTCCAGAAGGTGCAGAGGAAGTAAGGTGTAGCCTCCCCCTGTACAGAACAGATGTTAGACCAGGATGCCACTGGGGAACTCAACTCAGAGATCATGTCAGAAGCTGTATATCCTGTCAACTGGCTGAAAACTACAAATACACACACACAACATCTCCTTATTTCTACATGTGAATTTCCACAAGGTGAAGTTCACAAGGACTGGACCAGTAAACTAGTGTGTCCAGTAGCGCTGGGGCCTGTTGAACGAAGGGAAGGGCTGAGAGAGCGAGAGAGAGAGAGAGAGAGAGAGAGAGAGCGAGAGAGAGAGAGAGAGAGAGCGAGAGAGAGAGAGAGAGAGAGAGAGAGAGAGAGAGAGAGAGAGAGCGAGAGAGCGAGAGAGAGAGAGAGGGCTTCTACCTGCAGAGCGTGCTGCATCAGAGAGGTGAGGAGCAGCGCCGGAGGGAGACGACCAGGAAACACGGAGCTCTGGATCTCCTCTAAGGCCTGCGTGAAGAACCCGCACTCTGTCAGACTCCTCACGTTACTGAAGTCCGCCGCCACGGCCTAGTCAGAGAGAGAGAGGGGTGTGGGGAGAGATATCAGGAGAAAATATATACACCGGTACAAAACGTTAGGTGAAAGGAAGAGAACGAAGAATGGCATGGAGTGAAAAGGGTAATGAGACCAGAGGTAATGTTCTCTCTAGGTTCGTGATGTCACCTTGGTTACTGTCACTTATTGGCCTTGTGAATATGGAGGTAAGACGGTCTAAAAAAAAAAAACGACATGACCGTTCATAATGGCAATCTTCGAAAAGAATCCACTTGGGTAAGCGTGGACAGGACAGAAGAGACCACCCTTAATAGGTCTGCCAATCATTCCTCACAAATCAAGTGACAGCACCGGTTTAATCAGGTGACCCGGATATGATGTGTCCTTGCTTGGTATGTCGCTTTCCTATCGGAGTGGGCTGACACAAAGGAAATTGAATGACCTGATCTTCCTGACGAATCGCATGTTCATTTTTACAATCGTGTAACCTCATGGCAGATGTATTAATATGCTCGGAGCGGATGGACACACCTGTGAGTGGGGCGTAGGGTGGTGGTAGTTTAGGAACTCTGGGAAGACTAGTCTTTTCCTTCGCTGTAGAAGAAGAAAAAGAAATACCCGGTAAATGAAAGAAAAGGTTATATACTGTATGCAGGTAGGGTGGCCATTACAACAATGGCATCTGGAAATGCTACATCCTCCTGCATTTTGATTTCCTTTCAAACGACAACTGGATTCGTAAAAAGTCTTGCACGCCTGAACACAAAGCGATTTTAAAAAGGGAGCAATTCCCCACCTCCAATTTAAAAATGTAGTCCTTAAGGGCCATCTCCAGCTCGGAAGACACTTCAGCAATGTTCCCTTCTGACTCCAGGGCAGGATCTTCTTCTGTCAAGGGTGAACCCATATCTGAACATGGGTCCTGTGTGGGAGACACAAACCCTTTTTAGCACCTTGTTTGGTTCACACACCTGATTTAACTAGCTTAATTGTATTTAAAGAAGCAGGTGCCTATCTGTTGTTTACTATGGACATTATGATCCACAGTGATTGACAAACACCCTCAACGAATGAAACACATGGGGGGGAGGGGAGAAATACATTCATATTTTGTTGTCATTTACCCCAAACAGATGCTGGGCTACGTGAGTTAACGGGTAACACGGTGCACTGTTAGACTTGGCATGTTCTGAAACTGGCTTGGCCAACACGTGTGTGATGATGGTGTGAGGCAGAGGAGGATGTGTGTACACACAGGCCTTCCCCGATTCCAGGATTCTAGGAGACAGAAACAAATATGTGTGTGTCTTCAATTTCATGTCAAAGATTTGTTTTTTGGTTTGTGTTTTTTGACATATAATTGTTGATTATTTCAGTTTCCAATACTGTTGTATTGCATGGGACTCCTCACCTCTTAAACTTGCCTTTGCGATCTGGTTCATCAATCATTAGGAGAACACTCCACCCATCAAATGCCCCAGCTGAGGTCCCACTGGCCACCTTCTCCCGCCACATTCGGACCGGGTTTGAGGCCCCGGGGGTCCAGGAGACGACATCCAGCTCATAGGGCTCCTCCGGCAGCCATGAACCCTTCTTCACACTCTCCAACACATACTCTGGGGTCACTATCCAGATGCCTGGAAGAAAGAACAGAGAAAGTTCCGGAAACAAAAGAACAGGAGAAATAAACCATGTTCTTTCGAAACGGAAGCCTCAACATCGTTATTGTCACTCACCTTCTGCACAAGCAGCCAGGAACTTCTCACTGGCGAGTGCGTCAGTGACTATTAGATGGGTGATGATGCCTTGTTTATAGACCTAGAAGATAAATAAGCCCACTAAAACTATGGATAATACATACACAAACCAAGAACACAAGTTTGAGGGTTGTTATCGCTAAGGTAAGTAGCTCTCCTCTGTGAATAACGTCAGTCAAGCCCCAAGCATTTTGCCTAGGGACTGAGCACAGTGATAACACAAGAAGCTTGGTAAAACCTAGGCTAACTGAATGGTTTTGCTTTTCTATGCCATGTTATAGGAGGGTAAGGGTTAACTTCCCATCATGTACCCCTGGGACAGCATGGAGACTACAGTACTGTAACTATAATAAGAGGCAATTGAGGGCAAAGATAAAATTACAGTGTCAAAAATACATCTCAGCATTGGAAAACCAATTAGGGTCATTCTTCAGGGCTAATCACCCACTGTTCATATTTCACTGAATGAACTGTTTGACAGGTGTGACCCAGCATTCTCAATGACAGTCTTTATCATCTACCAAGAAAGGAGATGGATAAGGCAGTACACCTGGGACAAAGGTACTCGCGATTAATGAACGTGGTTGTGTAATGCTTGATGTGTAGGGACAATGTGTTACACTAGGCTGGAATGTAGGAACTATTTAGTGTACTTATCCATGTAAAACGTGCACACACAGAGACAGAAAGCCATTGGGTTTCCAACTGTTGTTGTCAACACTACTTACAGATCCACCAATGTACTTTCCACCCAGTTTCTGGATTCCAATGATTAGTTTGCCTTTCTTCTGGGGTATATCCATTCCAGACATTTGGAAAACATGCTTTTTGTCCACCATTCTGTTCGACGTAGCCGTTACAGCCAACTGTAGCCAGCCATCTAACTAACTACTAACTGATCAGAATGACTTAAAATGTGCGTGCGACCTAGATTCTAAATCATTCATGTTTTCACGACATACATTGATTTTGACACAAACTCGAGACTAAGAAAGGGTGTCAAATGCTTGCTTTGTCGTTGGCTACCTCTTTTGCATCTGTCAGCTGATCTGATGTCCGGCAACAATAATAGCGCCAAAATTCTGAACCCTTCGATTAGACCTGCCAGTCGATACAAAGTTTTTAACACGCATCCGTCGCTATTTATTTTCTACACGGATCGAAAAAAATCGCATGTGTATATAATTTCATTTTATGTATAATGAAGTATATTGCTTATTGTAAAAGCAATTCGAAACAGGACAGATTTCCACCCACGTTGACAGGAACATATTGTTGTGTAGCCTTCCGGGGGTGAAACTTGGAAATCTCATCTCAAATACCTAATAATGAATCCCTTTAATGTTTAAAGTAACGTATAATAATTGTATTATTAATATATTTAAACACATTTTATAACACCGTAACGAACACAAATACACGTTAACGTTGGAGTGCTGACAAATATGAATACGTTTCCCCTTTATCTTCTGATATTGGACTTTTCCAGTATGCGGAAGTAATGTAGAGGTTGTTTCCGGGTGGTTGTTAGAGACGCTTTCTGTTGTGCAGGGAGGCGAGTTCACTGGTTAAATTGTATCAAGATATCAGGTTTGAGTATTGACTGTGAACAAACGTGCGCTCTTTTTGAGAGGTGTGTACCTTCCCGGCTGCACTGCAGGCTGTTTACTAGATGCGTTTTAGGTTTAAGACGCTGTATTGATACCCCTTGCGTATCACCTGTAAAACAGCCCTTTAATCCCTTTGAGGTCTTGTAGCCGTAAACAAAACATAAACGTTTATGCTAAATCTGAAGGCGTGTTTAGTAATGCATTATGTTATGCTATGGAATAGATGAGATAATCCGTATGTTTCGTAATTTAATGTAATAGGCTATCATGCGTCAGCCTTAGGTCTAAATACATATATTTTGGGGAAAGATTGTTTACAAACAATCCTTATTACCTAAAGGACTTGAAAAACACAGACTGAAAAGACTGTCCAACTTAAACAGGTATGTAGCCTATACCATGATATTTAATCCTTAGACAAAACGTTTAGTTAAAATCATTTGCTAAATATCACCCTAAATGTATATTAATTACGTATGTATGTTACCCCAGTGTCATCAACATGCTAAAAAGTGTTACATCATTGTTTTATGGTTTAATGGTAGGATATAAATTATTAATAAAATCAGGAACAGGTGATTTCTACAGGGGTTAGTGGATGTGGCAAAATCCCATTAAGTTTTTTCTTCTTTAAGAAAAAAAGAATGACCATCCACATTTTATTGATGGGCCTCATCTCTCTTGTATATGGCAGTTTACCTTGCAATAACCTTGTAAGAATGATGACATGTTAGAATCTACATGTATGTTGTTATTGAAGGTACAGTAATACCATGAATCTACACTTTAAGCTAAATATTTCAATTGCAACATGGAATCAGAATCAGACTAATGTGAGTTGATAATTGACAGGTTTCCTCAGCTCTTTACATTAATTTGCTTTCTGATTTGTGGTAAAACAACCTTTTGTAGGCTACCAGCAGTGATATCATTTAGGGTTGATAAAATTAGACCCGATGAACATTAGTAAATATTGATATTTGTCCTGTTTTCATTATTGGCTCTCATACTAGTGACACTGACATTTTACTTTACTGTATAGGCTAATTCCTCATATACCAGCATGTGCCTTTTAATCAATTTATAGTTCAGCTTGAGGTAAATAAAATTACAGCACGTTTCCTGTTCAAGGAGAACGTGCGAAAAAGTGCTAGGTCTGGCACAGTAGTAGTGATACACGTTGCTACACATTGAGAGCCCAAATGAGATCACTCACCGACATGCTTTGACATTAAAAGTGTGTACCTCTTCAATTTATTATGTTTTCTCAGAATGGAATGTCTGTGTCCTCTTTAAAATAATGTTGACTTTGACTTGACATGCTCTAAGTGGCTTTAAAAAGGCTACCAGGGGATGAGGGTTGCTAAATATTTCAGTGGAAAACTCATTACTCCGAATAGGCCTGTGGTAGCGGTGGAGATAGACCTCGGCGGAGGGAGAGAGGAGCTTCGCCGTAGCCTCCCTCTTAGTCTCTCGCTCACCGTACGCCCTCAGTTATCTCAGTAGCAGCAGTCTAAAACACACTGGGGCTCCTCAACATCTGCTTTCAAAGTAGCTAATGACAAGACAAAGGAGACGGGTTGCCTCTCTCCTGCTAATGAGGCCCTGTGTGGAGACGGAACGATCCCGAATCTCTCTCTCTCCCCCCCACAACTCTCCCGTGTGCCGCGCCGCACACACTCAGCCATGCGCACACGAGCTGGGTGCCGCTGCATCGCCGGTGTGAACGAGCACCAAGCGCACACCTGTATACACACACAAGGGGCTATTTCTCACACGTACAATATCACGTAACACACACACACACACAGACAGAATGACAGGCAGACGTTGTTATTGTCAGGGAGACATACTGTACAGACCCCCCCCCCACACACACACACACGCTCACACACACACTCACACACTCCCTGTATAATTAGACTGCCGAGACCCTAATCCCTCGATTGAAAAACCTCCACGTTTCCAGAGAAGTGGCTTCATAAACTGCCTCCCAGACAGTGGCACCGAGGCAGGGCGACGATGGCGGCTGGTGGGGGGGGGTGGGTGGGTGGGGGGTGGGGTGGGATAATAAAGCACAAGCTTAACTGTGGAGACTGTCAAATGAGGAAAATAATATTTGTCCAGCTGGACAGCCTTCCCTTTGTGCGGGATAAATGAATGTTGAGCTTTCTGTCTGCCATGTCAGGGAGGTACGGCGAGCTGTTTGGAGTTTGACAGGGATTATTAAAATCACAGCAGATGAAGGGGCGAAGAGTGTGAGAAAGCCAAATTGACACTGACACTCTCCATTACATTCCACTTGACTCATGATGACGGTATTGATACGAGGCCCTGTCCTTACGGCGCCGACGCCGGGATTGGCTGTTAGGGAAGGCGTTAAGCACCAGGAAGGTTCCAGAAGGAGAAGTGCAGAGATGGGTTGTTTTTGCTTAGAGCCTGACAGAGCATCTCCATCCTTATTTATATGTGTATGTTAACTGGTTGTAGTGTCACTGGATGTGTAATGGGAATAGGCCAGGCAATGCATTTTTATCGGCGGGCTTCCGACTGTAAATGGAATATCTGATGAGAGGGAGGGGAGGGGCGGAAAATATGTTTTGTTGATAACGAGCTTCCTCTTGTTTCAGGCGCAGTTGATTTACAGCTCCTGATAACAATCGTGTTTGAGGAGAAATCAAATTACCATGTCTCATATGCTTTGTGTGTGGGGGGTGGGGGGTGGGGGGGGGGGAAGCGTGCACGCACACGCATGTGCATGTGTGGGTCTCTGTGAAAGAGACAGCGGATTTGGTCTATTCATTGGCTCTTTCCACTGGATATGCGATTTCATTGTGGTCTTTCCTTCATCTCATTTCCTTCATTGTGTTCGACGGAATTCATCGGACACAGCTATGTTGCGCTTTTTCCTCTGTGTGCCTCTTATATGGTGCCAAGTAGCACATGTATATAGATAGCATGTGTCATCTTTGTGTGAATGTCGTCTTTTTGTGTGGGAACAGGCCTATCCAAATCCGTTTCTTTATTTGTCATTTGTCCGTTTTACAGTCTTACATCCTCAATCAACGGCGGATAACAGGCACGCCAAACGTTTCCCACACCAGACTGTACAAATAATTGATGGGTTCTTGTTAGCTTAACTGGCACCATCCATGGAATCCCATCCATGGGCATTGTGGGTGAGCCAGCAGGTGCCTGTACTGACCTGACCTCTGTGTTCCAGGGCAGGATGGAGTGGCAGGGGGATCTTCCCCAGGACCATGCCTTCGTGGAGCTGCTTCCTCCTGGGGTGCCCAGCGAGGGGGACCTCCAGCAGCTGCTCAGGGACACGGAGGACAAGCTGAAGCTCAACGCCTGCAGGTTAGTGTCTGACACTGCTGCCCTTTCGCTCTCTCTCTCTTTCTCTCCTGCTCTCTCCCGCTCTCTCTCACTCTCTCTCTCTCTCTCTCTCTCTCTCTCTCTCTCTCTCTCTCTCTCTCTCTCTCTCGCTCTCTCTCTCGCTCTTTCTGTCTCTGTCTCTGCCTCTTTCTCAGAAGGCTCCATCTGGCTCTATCTATCTCACACACACATACACACAGGCACACACACGCACACATGAGCATAGAAAATGTGGGCCTGAAGAGATTCAAACCTTGTCCTTGGCCATTTTCAAAAGTTATTGATTTTAATTCAGAATGTCTCACAAATTCATTCAACTTTATTCATTCAGTGCTTTTAGCTTCCTAAAACATCCTGCATTTGTGATTTCTCATTGTTATGCAAGTTATGCATTCATTCATGAATACAATGCAGAAAAAATTGGCACTGTGTTACTATGCACAGGTCTTTACAAAGTCTGCAAATCTATCAGGTTTTCTAGTTACTAAAAGCATATCATAAAGAAAAGGATCTTTTATAGTCTCTTTTGTGAATCAACTTCATCAGAGACAGATCAAAGAAGGTGAGCTTTTATCAAACATCTCGGGTTAGCGTCTATACAGGACCAGATCATTGGTCACACTGCCAAGCTTTGTTTCATCAAGAACATACCGTACACGTGTCGCTACAGAAGTGTGGGAGAACTCACTTTCTTCTGCAGTTTAATTGAATCTAAGACGCCAGGCACCGTCTGAATGAGTTATTCGAACCATGAAAAGTCATCACACAATGACCCTCTGCAATCTGTTTCTCCTCTGAGTGTACTCTAAGTGTCCGCATTCCCAATCAGAGTGATCATACGCCTTGATAACACGAGGTGTAGGGTTCAAGGGGTTTGATGAAGTCGCGCAGGCAGGCCCACTGTGCTACCATTTAGTATTTCTCTCTCTCGGTGTGAACGGATGGCCAGGAGGAGCAGGAGGAGGTGATCTCTGGAAGTGGGAGAGAATGAATGAGACCCGAGTGGGAAAAAAGGAGAGCGAGAAATCTATATTCCAGCGCTTTTATCCTTTGTGCCATGGAGGACGGAGGATGAGGGACAAGCTAAATGTGGCGAGGGGAACAAAGCCTCTCGCTCCGGGCGCCATTAGCATCCCCGGGCATCATCCCTCCATCTTCACCCTCTCCCCATCCCTCTCTTTTTCCTCTCCAAATGGGCACGTGGTAATTGAAGAATCCACATCTTGAAACGAAAACCCTTGGGTAGGTAATTCAAGGCTTATTACTGAAGGCCGGGGACATTTTTCTGCTTTCTAAGCATTAAAGGGTTATTTTGTGTTCTCGCGAAGACAGGAGAGGGATAACCATTATGAGAACAAAGGGCCAGATAATGGAGAATTGCTCCAAAAATAAGGCAACCCTACTCTGGGGCTGTGCCACTGGTCAGTCTTTACTGGATTCATCTCCAGACAGTTTGAGTGGCGGCTGTCGGATGGTCTGGAAGCGTGAGACGCCACTCTCTTACCTCAACTAGGGTGGGCTGTAGACACACACACACGCGCGTGTACAGTCACACACACACGCGCGCCCTCTCGCTCACACGCGCGTGTGCATGCGCGCCACATGCGCACAGGTTCACCTGCTGCCTAATCCACTTATCAGTGTCTGGGACAAATTACGGAAGAGGAGGAGGAAACAGGGAAAGGGGAATGAGAGGGAGAGAGAGGGAGGGAGAGAGCTGCCCACTCCTGTGAAGGCTTTAACCTCTTTTAAGGGTCAGAGTGGCTGGTCTGCTCCCAGCTCTCAGATGTCAGAGATTTGCCTAAGAGCCGCTCCCTAATTGAAGGAGATTAAGATAGGCTGACAACGGTGCCCAGCTCCCCAAATTGAAATGCTGTAATCCATTAGATTTCATCAGATGGGACACTCGCGGAGGCCACCAGGAAACGGGCCCTAATGAAGTGTCAGTGGCGGCCAGGCGAGTGCAGACAGACCTCGGGTTTCTCGCTGGCACGGAAATGGCTCTCAGTAGCTGGCTGCCAATCTAGCTCAGAATACATGAGTGCTCTGTATGTACGTGGGGCGCGGAATTCAGTTGGAAGCGTGTGCGCGGTTGTGGGTGCGGGTGTGTATTTGATGTCACTCGCACGGTCACGAGTGTGTGTGTGTGTGTGTGTGCATCTGTGCACGCCTGACTGTGTGTGTAGGGGCTGTGTGTGTGTGTGGGTTTGTCGGCACGCACAAGAGCGCGTGCGCCGGCGCGTGTGCACGGATCCGTGCGCGTGTACAGGCGTGTGTGGTCTGCACATGCAGCCTCCGTATCAGTGGCTGGGCGGGGGGGGCGGGGGCTACCGAGGAGGGCAGTAAGTGGGCCACAGGCGGGGCTGGACGGGGGGGAGATCTGTTTCTGCCTGTTCACTGAGTCCCATTCATCCCCTATGTCCGTGTAGAATGGGCCTCTTTGATGGGGCAGGTATTGGGTTCCCAGGTGGCTGGGCTGGCGCTGGCTGGGGCTGGGGCTTATTGTAAAGAGATCTCCTCCTGCTGCCCCATCCATGCTCCCCCTCTCTCTCTCTCTCTCTCTCTCCCTCTTGTCTTTCTTCCTCTCTGTTTCCCTCCCTCTCCTCCCTCCCTCTCTCTCCTGGAGTGCTGCAGACAGCCAGACCCACGGCCCACCCACACTAAATTAATTCTGACAAGGAACTTAAGATAACGTCAAAGCGCTGACTAATCTCAGGATTGGGTTTCTGTAAGTCACGGAGCTGTGAAATACGCCATCATATCTAATAAAGGCCTCCTCCGGTCGCCCCCCCCTGCCCCCCACATCCCCTCATCCCCTCACTCCCTCTCCTCTGTAGGGGTGGAGGGCTGTCATCCGATGTCTGGCTAGACCTATCGGGAAAACAATTAGGTTTCATCTGGTGTGAGGGGCGAGGGGGGGGGGGGGCGGGGGGTGGGTATGATTGACATGTTTGTTGAGGGACCTGAAGAAGCACTTCCTGAACTCATCTGGCTGGGGCTTTTGTTTCGGTTGAACCTCGACCGTGTCCATTGTGGCTTCCCTCCTTTTCCGATCGACCGGGGCTTTCTTCGTAGTCTTCCTCCTTTCTTCCGAACCACTGTCTTTCTCCTGCATTCTGTCCTCCACTCCTTCTATCTCCGGGGCGCTGAGCCGCTGGGTAAAAAGAACGTAGGCGGGGCTGAGGATAATCCTGCAGAGTTGATTAGTCCCCAGGTAGTAGACTGGCCTCAGAGCTGCCCCACTGCATTCTGTCCTCCACTCCTTCTATCTCCGGGGCGCTGAGCCGCTGGGTAAAAAGAACGTAGGCGGGGCTGAGGATAATCCTGCAGAGTTGATTAGTCCCCAGGTAGTAGACTGGCCTCAGAGCTGCCCCAGCCGCCGGACCATCCGCCCCCCCGTCCCGGACCGCAACCCAGGTCTTTCACACGGTACGTCTTAACGCGGACCTGCGAAGGTGGCTTCATTAAAAGCGGCAAAGTGGAAAAAAGGGTTTCGATTGAGGAACACCAAAATACACCAGCTCTGTTCTGTGGAGAGCTTGCTGTCTTAATACTTGAGAGAGGCTTTTCAGAGCTACATCCTTCACAGCTTTACACCCAATATGTCAGCAAGTCAACGGAATGGTGTAGCCTTTTAAACCTTTGAATAGACTTTCTTGGTAGAGTATTGGAGGGAATTACGAGAATACAAAGGATACAAAAATACTGAATTGAATGTGAATGTATGCATACATATTCAATGTACAGTATACAGTAGTGCAAATACCGACATGTATTGCAAGTGCAAACATAAGTATACAAGCATCATGGGGTGGAAAAAGTCGGCCATTTTGTGATGGAACTTTGTCTGTGTGAGCAGTTCCCAGCTGGCTCAGGTCACTAGTCACCACTCTGTCATGGGAAAGCAAACTCACTCTTGTGTGTCTTGGCTGCGGTTTTAGGCGTGGTCAGTGTGTGCCCAGGTACGACATGCGAGACAGCGAAGCCGCGTTTAACGACACAAGTAATGGCATCGAGAGGCGTTCACGCGTGGGCGCGTCAGGGGGAGGGGGAGGGCAGGCGGGGCGGGGCGGGGGCGGAGATGATGGTTTTATGAAGTCGTGATCCAGGCTGGAGCGAGCCACAGATGGGAGTCCATTTAAGACCGGCTGTCTGAATAAAAGCCTTGGGAGGAGCACAGGCACACGTTCGCATTTAAGTGCCACATTAAACACGCTTACTCTGGAAGCCCATCTTTTTCTTTCTGTTTTTTTGCGACGGCGGCGGGCCGTTTCGTCCAACGTCTCACCGTTACACGACCAAAAATGTGAACAACCTCTCGAAACCTGTTTTAAAGCCCTGAAATGCACTACAAACATGTTCGAGTTGTACGGAATTAAAGATTATATTTAAACAAGACTGTACTGTACAAGTGTTGTAGGTTAAGGTCACACATGCAGGTTCATTTGATAGCCCCCCTGCACATCACAGCAGAGCACAGCCGAACCACGGGCGATCCATCGCCCCCCGCCTCCCTCTCCTCTGCGCGGTTACGCACAGCACAACACATCGCCCCGGTCAGCGACAGAAAGCGAGTGTTCTGCAAAATATGAACATATGCAGCGTTTAATCTACTGAGATTTCAAATTCAGGTTGTTAGTCAGTCTGTAACATTTTTATGCCTCGTGTACCCTCGCATACCCCCCCCACCCCCCAACGAATGTGTGTCACATAGAAGCGGCGTTTAATGTCCCGTCATTGGGAGACATCTGGAAGTCTGCATGTCCTCAGAGAAGGCAGGAGGCTCTTTATAGCCGAGGGGAGGGAGAGCGGTGTGGTGGTAAAATAAAACTGCTCCTCTCTCTATCGCTCTCTCTTTCTCTCCATCTCGTTCTCTCCCTCACACACACACACAATTATCTGTGCATATCCACTCTCTCTCTGCCTCGTATAAACACACACATCTGCAGACGCACACACACACAACCACATGGGCATTGCATTGATTTGCATGGAAACTACAAAACATTGCGAGCCTGAGGATGTCATTTCTAATCTGTCACATTAAAGGGAAGACAGAATAGCTG
>NC_090077.1:4179076-4231387 GCF_038355195.1 Osmerus mordax | reverse complement strand
TAATACTCTTATCTCCTGCTTGCCCTAACAGTTTAAAGGTGCACTTTACTAAACCTGTCACCATCCATTGGAAACGCTTTCCGGCTGTGCATTCCCGAGATAACAGCTGAAGATAAGGCAAATCCCTCATTTGTAACATCATTATTCCCATCCCCGTGGTTTCGAAGTCACAGTAGTTGCTCATACTGTGTTTCCATTGTCGGCATGCAACACCCAGTGACTGAACCCTATGCTACAGCAAAACATGGATGCTGGCTGGCTGAATAAAGTATTCCACACACCAGATAAATAAGTGTGATGTACCTATTCGTCCACAGGCAGGGTGGTTGTCCTGACAGAAAGTGTGAGGCAAAGTGAGAGGCTGGCATCCTCCACGCTACAACAAGCCTCAGAGTAAATAAAGACATGTCTAGCAGTAGTGTGAGATATACCGTGGATGTAAACAGGAAGACACCAATGAGAGCCTGGGATTGGAGAGGAGGGCAGGAGACCAGCTACTGACTCAATGTCACTGTCACAGCTCAGTCCCCTGCTTTAAATCCAATAGGATTTATTGTACGAGGTGCTGTCACGACAAAGCCACCAAATCCATGAATAACACACACAAAGACCTCCTTATGCAACAGAGACATACGAGCGAGGTCCCGAAGGTAGACATTCCATGAATAGCCATCAGGGTTCAACGGATGGACGCCTGCTTGTTTTTTTTCTGGATCTGGAAGGAGCGGGAGAAAATGCCAGACTCAAAGGTAAACATAATTCCTTGTTCTGCTTCTTGGAGATAGACAGTGTTGTGTGGGAAACAGGTCAGTCAACTGTAGGAGTACTTCCAGTTAACGAGTTAACCATGTCTGGTGATATATAAGGTCAGACGCTATCATAACCATCAAAATGTCATCTGGCAGACTCCATCCTGCCCCTTCTCTGTGCATCGAACACAGTCCTCATGAAAGCAATTATGATTTGACATGATCTGATTTTGCTTTTAAATTCGATCCAATGTCAAGCAGATCCTCATTGTCATAAGGACTGGATGATTGCTTGAAAGAGTGCTTCAACACAAACCGTCCTCATCACGGAACGCAACGGTGGAGCCTTCCTCACGACACAAGCCCCGACATCACGGAACGCAACGGCGGAACCGTCTGAATGCACCCACCTCGGGGGGACGAACAGTTAGCCGAGCATATCGTGGAGACGATTTCGTGTCGGCACAATCTAACCTCTGTTGATGGAGGAACATCAGAGGCCGGGATCCAGACAGCCATGGAGATATCCTTGGAGATAACAGAGATCTATGCTCTGTTCCCCTGCCCCCACCCCATCCACTCCAGGGCCGACAGACAGAGCGGAGAGATGAAAGGATGAAGATGAAAGGGTGAGATCCTGGTTAATGACCTTGATAAGGCCAGGGACATCAACAGCCTTGGGTACGGGCCTTACGCGTAGCTGTGACAACAGCGGAAGAGGCCCGGAGCTCTTCATCTCCACTGGTTCTTCGCGTTGATGTCAACACGTGTGTGTGTGTGTGAGTGCGCAGAGGGTAAAAGTGTGACGCCAACCCGGTCGAGGCCTTTCTCGGTGACAGAACCCGATATCCATCTAATGTGATAAGGAGTATATGCAAATGAACCTGGCCACAGAGCCCTCTAATCAGCTTAGCGGGCTGATAGATATCAGCTATCTGAGGCAAACATCAAACGCATCCTGACAACGCGCGCCGCAGCACAAGGAGAGGAATCAATGAGCACACACGACTAAGCATGCACAAACACAGGAGGATGGGGAAAAAACAGGAGGTTGGAAACGTAGTCAGTCAGTCAGCTAGCTACCAACTCTCTGTGTGCCCTCTGTACTGTGCCATGGGTCGTAGCATTGAGCCTGGAGGAGACAGGAACTGCAATGGCGACTCGTGTCTCGTCAGCGACCAGAGGGGAAAAGTCATGCCCTGAGTGTCCTCCCCGCTGCGCTTCTCTCCGACTATTCTTAACCCGGGGATCCGGAACATTCTAAGTTGGTGAAGGGCCAACTGGTGGGCCTTAGTTAGAGACAGCAAGCCTGGAAAAAACACAGCTGCCCTTCAGTCATCAGGCCAGCCGACCTTGTCTGAACCACACACATAAAATCCACTAACCTTTCAGGAGGAACACAAGGGGCCTTTCCTCTCTGGTGCCTTCTGAGTTGTGTGTGTGGGTGTGTGCGCTCGACTGTGTTGTTAAAGTGAACTGTGTCTGTACATAGAATAACAATCACTGCCAGTTGGTTTTTCCTTGAAGTCGTTGGTCTCCTTTGAATTCAATAAGACCGTGGCCCTTTCCTTCCTCTACCTCTCCTCATTTTCTCTCTCAACCATTCTCTCTCGCTCTCTCTCCCTGAACCCCCCCCCCCCCCCTCTCTCTCTCTCTCTTTGGCTATCGGAAGCCCTCTCCTTCCGAATCACACACTGACATTTACCACTAAGCCACCTATTTCAGTCGACCTATTCTTAAGCAAAGCCAGGCCAAGACATCTTTATGGAAATCACCAGTCTGTGTGTGTGCTCATTTGTAAAGGGCATGGCGGCGGCCGAGGCAGGCAGGCAGGCAGCGCTCCAGCGGGTCCTCTAGGTGAGGGGCTCCACCCTGGCCCCCTGGCTGGCTCCAGTCTGGGCTGACAGCACACAGCGGCGGCCATCTTGTCTGGCATCAGTCCCACATGACATTAATCCAATGAGGGCCTGTCTCTCTGTCTGTCTGCCTGCTCAGGAGTGGGTGCCAACGGTTCTCCTCTCTCTCTCTCTCTCTCTCTCTCTCTCTCTCTCTCTCTCTCTCTCTCTCTCTCCCCCCCACTGACATCGAACCGCCAGCCAAATAAATGTAGAATAACTCAGACTGAATGTGTCGACGGATATGTTTATGAGCCTTATAAGGTAGAGTGGTAGAGGACTGAAGCCCAGCTCCTGGAGGGATGACTGTGGACCTGTCCAATATCGGACCACGCCGATGTGACCGAAACGTCCCAAAACCCCAGAGAACCCATGCAAGGTTTGTTAAGAATGCTCCTGAGCCATGTGTTATGTCACAAAAAAAGTGACGAGCGCCTAGTTTGACTTTGTCGGTGCCCTGTTGGGGAGAGGAGCGCCATCGAAAAAGAACTCTGCTGATGCTAAATGACTGGGCTGGAAAGAAGCGCTTTGGAAACAGCTCACCTAGTCACTGGCTAACATGCTCTCTATTGAGCTCCACCCCAAACAAACCACTTCAAAATACCATTACCGGCTGAAGCTGGAGCCTTAGTAAGCATTTTTCTAAAGTGGGGTATGAGAGCAGGGCTGAGCGGACACACACAAGTGAGAGTTTGGGGAGAGGGGGGGGGGACAGAACGAGGGAGAGATAAGGCGTGTTGAGAGTGCTTGTTTGGCTCTGTGGGGTGTTATGGCATAAACCAATTAAAAGGAAACACTGAGCGGGTCTCTGGTAAGTGACTGTGTGTGCGTGTGCGTTTCTCTCTCTCTCTCTCTCTCTCTCTCTCTCTCTCTCTCTCTCTCTCTCTCTCTCTCTCTCTCTCTCTCTCTCTCTCTCTCTCTCTCTCTCTCTCTCTCTCTCTCTCTCTCTCTCTCTCTCTCTCTCTCTCTCTCTCTCTCTCTCTCTCTCTCTCTCTCTCTCTCTCTCTCTCTCTCTCTCTCTCACACTCACACTCAAACACAGTCATTTCCCTCTCATCCCTTAATCAGTGCACCTCAAAAGGCAATCAGTCACACGAGCAAGCACCATGTGTGGACTGCAACCCAGTTTGGCTTATTCTCTTACAGACTTTAGAGACAACTTGAGGTTTGAGAGGGGTGGTTGCTTTGGGGATTGACTGCATAGAACACACACACACACACACACACACACACACATTAACCTCAACCTTAAACTCATAACCCCCTGTCCAATCCTGGCACATGGCCCAGTGAGGGAGCAGATTGGGAATAGGCATGGGTTTCTGCCAGGGGGATTCTGGGAAGGACTCCAAGGAACATATTTGTGGAGTGGAGATGAGGGGCAGAGGTAAGAAGAGGGAGCCAGGGGGGAGGACACAGGTTAGGGGGAAGACTTGACCAGGGGGTCATTCGGAGACTGAGGGGTCAGAGGGACAAGAGGATGTAGGGTGCTGAAGTCTGTTTCATCTGCTTCATTCATGGTACTACATTGTTAGACACGGCTTCACTCAGAGCCTTGAGAAAGAGAGAGTTGGAAAGCCTGCGAGAAAAAGAGAGACCAAAACTGAAGGTGAAGCAAAAGATCTTAAGGTGTTTCGATTCGGTACGAGCTAGCCAGCTACTTACGCCGTTGTTTCATATGTCACAGGGCTGTTTGGGTGGTCGTTTTCGAAAAGGACTCCCTCCAAAATTAGCTATCGCTAATAATTTCTAGGAGTGCGTGTGAGGGTGTTTACAGGGTCTGTATGTGTCTATGGAGCCACCTGTTAGGTCTGGTGGTGGTCCTGTACTAGGACAGACTTGTGACATGCCGTACTGCCATGCCAGAGGTTTCGCAGGGTCAGCTATTTCACACCCCCCTCCTGGAGAATGAGAACAGCAGAGCACAGACACCCAGCACACTGAACACACCTGGTAACACACTTGAAAAAACTGCCAGTAAATTACGCTTTGTTTTGTTCTAAAACCTTATATGGGAATTTCTTGAGTGTGTGAATGTAATATTGATTGAATACTAATGCTTGCGGAGACACCATGTGTCTATTTTGTTATTAAAATTTCATTGGTTCAAATTTCTTTTGCCATTTTGAGTATTTTTCTTTTTATATCACGTCAGGAACTGAAATCGTGAAGTACATACACCAAACCTGGTTTCCATCCAACCTCACACAGATGTAAAAGTAAAGTGCTTTACACAAAATCCACTTCATACCTCGATCCACATTTGAGAAGGTTCTACAACAATCCTGCTCGCACTGGAAAGCTGCACATTTTAGACAAACTGACGCAGAAACGAGGGAATGTCTTCAACAGTCCATAGTCTGACCTCCAAGGATGACAGTGAAATAGCTAGCCTACTTGACAAATGCCATCATGTGAAAGGTATGTTTCAACTCCTTCCCCGGCTCTGGCTATGCTCTGAACAGGATTTGGTTTCACACACTTCGCAAGGTCAGGAAAGCAACATCAAAAGGATTGGAGTCCTTGTGGGATCAGGCTTTCCACGGTTGGCTTTTGGTCACACACGTTCGCTTGCTTACACAAACATAATGAAATTGCTCGCACACACACACACAGTTACTAGAAGGCACTGGGTTTGGATTCTCTGACTCAAACATTAAGGCACACACGCTTTTTCTTCTCAAATACACACACACACACACACGCACACACCTGCAGTGACTGGCATTGGGGGTCAAACACAACACATAAACCACAGGCGGCTCCTTTATGCATATTCTCTCTTTGTGACAACAGAGAATTTTCATAAGCCGCAGTAGTCAGCCGTCTACCGCATTCTCGGGGGGGTGGGGTGGGGGGGACGTGACTCCATGTTAATATGGGCGTCACGGTAGCAGTGTGTGTGTGTGTGTGTGTGTGTGTCATCGGAGTGTGTTTGAAGGTGAGAATATGGCAAGCGTTTCTATTAAGACAACATGTGGGGAAATCCCTACTAGACAAGGGGCGCAGACAGGAATGTTTCCTATTTAGTGAAGACCTATTCATTTACATTCTGTCTATAAGTTTCCATCTGTGTGTACGTGTGTGTGTGTGTGTGTGCGTGTGTGCGTGCCCCTATCAATAACAGCGCAAAGAAGAAACCCTACTGTGTACCTACAAATAGACGTGCAAAGTGGCTCAATCCCTGCTGAATGTTTGTCCAGGGAGGTGGATTACGGGCAGAGCGGGCATCTCCGTGCCAGTCCACAGGGCCTGATACCGCCCTAAGCCTGGCGTTTCCTGCCCTGGGAGAGCCTTAATTAAGAGGGTATTGGGCGGCATCGGAGGCTCCCAAATCCTCCAGACCTTTACTGGGGCTTTTGTTGAGACAGGAGGAGAGGGATCAGAGCGAGGGGGCTCCTGTCCTGCACTGTCACGCACATGCACACGCAGGCACGCCAACATATGCAGGCACGCATATCGTGTTGGCAGACACTCGGGGCACACTTTCGTACGCGGTCGCATGCAAAGACACGCATGCACACACACCTAAACAACCGTTCTAAACACCCCCCCCCCACACACACACACACACCCTGCCATTCTTCGCAGACTTTCCCACCCTCCCACTCCTTTCAAACGCAACAACGCACAGCGACACGGACGCGCGCACACACTCGGCACCCCTGCTGTGAACCAGGAGGGACTGCCACGCCCCTGGGTCCTCTTTGAGGCCGGCCTCCACCTCTTACCCGGCCGTTAAGGCACAATGACCCTTACAGGGTCGGCACAGTGGAGAGCACTGGAGACCAGAGGCCTCGATCCACCCAGTCGGTAAACAAGCCAGTCAAGCCCCCACCGTCTCCCTGTCCCCGCCCCCGTGCTTAGAGGGCCCCGCCCCCGTGCTTAGAGGGCCCCGCCCCCGTGCTTAGAGGGCCCCGCCCCGCCCGGGAGGGGGGGTGCTTTGTGAAACAAGGTGGCCGCTGTCAGAAGGCTCTTGAACACCCACTTGAGAACGAGGGGAGAGAATGGAACCTCTCTGGGCCTCTAAAAGCCCCCCCCCCAGTGCTCCACCTCAGTCAGATAACAGATACAGCCACCAGATACTCCCATGTCCTGGCAAGCAGGCAGGCAGGGAAGGGGGGGGGGGGGTGCGGGTTGAGAAAAAAGGCCCAAGAGAGGGGCCTGATGTTGGGGGTAGAGATTTCCCCCCCGTGACCCCGTCAGAAGGATCACACCCCCGGTGGTGGTGTTCGTGTCTGGGCGGCAGAGCGATGTCGACTCCTCGTAGCCGCGGTGAAACGTCAACGGCAGGTAGAGAGGAGGAGAGATTAAGGGAGAGAGAGAGAGAGAGAGAGAGAGAGAGAGAGAGAGAGCACAAAGGCCATCTCAATCAGCGGCCCACTCTGTTTTTCATCGGCCTCCTTTTGTGCGGCTGTCATGCGGGCTGGAGCCGTGTTGTGGAGGGGCCTGGGGTGGGAGGGGGTGGTGGAGGCGTAAGGTAATCTTTTAAGTGGGAGACTTTAACTCTCTCGGAGGGTAAACACAAGAGCGGTCGAGGAGGGCATGGTCGCTGGGTTATGTTACTGAACCACAGGAGTGCCCCGGGGCACTGCGCGGGCTTGTTTGGGAAGCAGTCTGTGTGTGTGTGTGTGTGTGTGTTAGGGGGGAGAAAGTACCGCCATTTTGTGTCACAGCAGGCTGGAGCAGGTGATTCTTTTACCAAGGCGGATCAGTTCAGCAAATCTGAATTATCGCTGATTGCCTTCCAATTCAATTATGGAGCGCAGGATGGGCATTTTATGGAATGTGTATGTGAGTGAGTGTGTGTGTGTGAGTGAGTGTGTGTGTGTGAGTGTGTGTGTGAGAGTGTGTGTGTGAGAGTGTGTGTGTGTGAGAGTGGGGGGGGGTTAGTATCCGGGATAGGGGCGCAACGCTGACCCCACAGCTGACGGTCAGTGAAGCAGGACAGGACAACACAATAACAGCCTTGTTAACGAAGACACGCTATACCTCCCACCTGTTACCCAGAAACCACACACACACACACACACCTCAGGAAAGGGGTTGGGGCTTGTCAGCGGGCTCATCCCTGGGACGCCTCATTTGAGGGCCTCCTCCCTTCATTTAGCCCTGCCACCATTTATCTCTCAAGCTGTCAGAGAGGCGCTCGCTTTTAGGACCACTTCCTGTCTGTACAGGGTGATAGGGCCCCTCGCAAGCCCTGTTTGGTCTGGAGAATCTCGGGCTGGCTGACTGGCTCACCGGCTACAAAGGACCCCACCATTCCTGCTTTAAACATAATATCTATTATCATCTGTCCTCGTACCGTTACTGCACTTCCAGTCTAGAGTCATCTCTGATGCATTTAAATGACCTGGTTGTTTATGAGCACTGTCATCGGGAGCTACGGAGGTGGGGCGACGTGAATTAAAGAAGGATAGAAAGAGGAGAGAGGGAACAGTGGACGGGGAAAACGAGGGAGAGAGGGAAACAAGAGGACGGGGTGGAGGGGGGGGCGGGCGAGCCCAAAACAAATTCCCGAAGCCAGCCCCGCTCTCCCGAGTGTGAAAATCTCTATAAACCCATCACCTTCAATGACGGCCAACCATGAAAAGATGAGAAAGAGAGGAGGTGTGGAGCGAGAGAAAGAGAGAGAGAGGCTGTGCAGAGCAGGGCCAATGAAGCGGCATCTCAATTCACTTTCAAATTTCCTCCACAGTCCCCTGCACACTGTTAATTACCGGCCGGGCACTCCCCCCAGCACGGGCGGCTTTTCACACATAACAAGGCCCGACCCAGACCCACCGCTGGAGTATGCCTGCAGCCCAGGGATCAAGACCAATTATGGCCCTAAGCAGGCCCTATTTCTGTGTAGCCAGGGGGAGAGGGGGGAGAGGGGGGAGAGGGGGGAGGGGGACAAATAGGGAGGGTTGGGGCAGCATCTTTTATTTTTCTCTCCTTTCACCCTCCTGCATAACACCAGTAAATCCATCTGTCTTCCTGACCTGTTTCATCTCTGCTGTTTTCCCCTCTGTCCAGTCGCTGTAGATCTCCGCTTAGGCATCTCTGGGTTTCCAGAAAAGAAATATCACTGACAAAGCACTTGGACTGTGTTTGATGAGAGTCCAAACGGACAGAGGCATGCACGGGCTCCTGCGCACACATGCACGCACACACCCATAAGCACGCACGCACACACACATACACCCTCACCATGCACACACACATGCACACACATGCACACACACACACCCTCACCATGTACACACACATGCAGGGCACGCACACACACACACCCCCCACCCTCACCATGCACACACAGGCACACACACACCCTCACCATGCACACACAGGCACACACACACACCCTCACCATGTACACACACATGCACACACATGCACACACACACACATGCACACACACACACCCTCACCATGTACACACACATGCATGCACGCACGCACACACACACACCCCCACCCTCACCATGCACACACAGGCACACACACAAGAGGAGTTAAGAGTGCTGGAGGCCCTCCAGACAGCTGATGGTGTTCAAGTTGATGCACAGAGGTATTTAACAGGAGGGCTTTCCAAACAGTCATGCTGGGCTGTAGCTCCCCCCCCCCTCCCCCAACACACACACACACACACACGCATAGCACTAACCTAGGGTCAACAACAGCAGAGAGCTGAGGGCCAATGGGTGGGGAGAGTGAGGTGTGTGTGTTGGGGGTGATGATAGAGAGAGGGTTAGGGGGTCAGGACCCAGCGCACTGTTCAAAGCGGTCACTCTCAGAGAATTTGCCTGCACATACACACACACACACACCTTAGCCGATGCACACATGAAAAGGCACACACACCATAATCAGAATGTTACTCACACACACACACACACACACACACACACAAGAGGGCTTTAGGAGTCCTCAGTATCCCTACTGAATCTGCAGCAGTGCTGATGAAAGTTCATAAAGGAGGCTATGTAAATAAAACAAATGAAAAGCCAGCGGAGGGGAGGAGAGGAGAAGGAGACTCTGGGGGATCGATTGTTTGTGAAGGGGCTGCTGCATTAACTTCACCACAAGAGCTGCCTGCTGACCTGACAGAGGTGTCTTCCGGCACCTTCTCTGGTGCCTGGAAAAACAAGGCTGCCGCTGTCTGCCAGCCTGCTGACCTGGAAGGAGCGAGGAGCAGGAAAGGGAGGTGCGAAACACACACACAGAGAAAAGATGGGACCCCTCTCAGACGCCACACACTCACCAAAAACAGGGAGAGAGAGAGAGACAGAGAGAGAGAGAGAGAGACAGAGAGAGAGAGAGAGAGAGACACAGAGAGAGAGAGAGAGAGAGAGAGAGACAGAGAGAGAGAGAGACAGAGAGAGAGAGACAGAGAGACAGAGAGAGAAAGAGACAGAGAGAGAGAGAGAGAGAGAGAGAGAGACAGAGAGATGTGCGCATACACACCACACACATTACAGCTCTAATCAAGAGGATTTTCCACATGAGGCGGTAATGACACCAAGGTAAAAGGTCGCGGGCAGGGCGATGTGCGTTCACAGTGGTGAGACACGGTCGAGGGAAGGCGACGGGTGGTAATGAACAGGTTCAGGGCTAATGACCCGTGGGTGACCTGCCGGTAAACGTCTAAACAACCAGGTCCTCTTTCTCACCTCTCACTCTCTATAAACGCTCGGTACAAAAGACGCAGGCCTCACTTCAGTACACAAACAAAAAGTACACAAACACACAGATAGAGCTCGCTGAATGGAGGCTAATTGTGTTTTGCCAGTGTTCATTTGTAAGGCTGTGAAATCACTATGGTGTTTCTAAGGTCACTGAAAGATCAGCTGTACAGAAATGCTTAAGGCAAATGCAACACTACAACACAAAACGCAGTGAGATGTTTAACTTCCTATTAATTGAAAACATTTGTATAAGGGATAATTCCGCGTAATCTCAGGTTGCCCGCATTTATTCATGAAAGAAAAGACCTATTTGACAGTGGATATCGTGGTAACTTGTCAAAGGTGAAACACATTACAATATTAACTGAAAATGTATATGAACTCGCTCAGCGATGTAAAACCTCCCTCTGCGCCATGTCATTACCATACAAGGGTATCAACAGCAACATTATTTATATATTGAGGGGATTACAAGTCCCTCCCTCATGACTTTCAGCGAATTTGTGTGCCTAACAACGAGTTAAGAATAGGGCGAATGTTTTCTGTAGCCATGGGTCTTTTGCGTCTAAGGTTACCACAGGCGTAACTCAATCAGTCATGTTCAAGTGGCTGCTGAAAGGCCTGACACTTTCTGCTTTATGACTGTATATTAGTATAGGGGCCAAAATAAGGAGTGGGACATGATCTTCTCCATGAGCGAATCCTATTAGTGTGTTCAAGAACCTTGGGGTTTAAGTACGGTTGAAAAACACCGGCAGATTCTGAGAGCTATTACACGAGACGGGGTAGGTGTGTGGGGGGGGGGAGAAAGAAAGAAAAAAGTCAAGCGTTCCCATTGGCTGGTGGGACTTCATTTACAGGTCTGTCCCTCATGTCTGTTCCGCTCAGTGTCGGTGTGTCGTGCGGTGGGGGTGGGGGGGGGAGGGTGGGGGGGGGGGGTCGCAAGCGACGGTCTAGCTAGCGGGTGAACGGGGAGGCGGGGCGATCGAAGCGGGCGTCAGGGCCGACGGAAGAACAATCCTCCGGTCTTCCTCCGCCGACGCGAGCCTTCCCATGGCGGGCCGTTTAGCATAAACAGATGAGCTAATCTGGGTTCGGGAGAACACACCTGCCTCATTCCGCTAAATAAATAAGCTCTGGACCCCCTCCTCACCTACACCCCCCCCCCCCGCCCTCCCCATTCCCCTGCTGCTTCACTGGCCCCCATTTATTTCTCCTTCTCCCCATCAACCGGAGAGATGATGGCGAGGGAGCAAGGGAGAGAAGAAGGGGGGAAAGATAGAAAAGGTTCATATCATCGGTGGCCAAAGGTGACTCGCCTGGGGAGAGAACGGGAATGAAATTCTCCCAGTCCCATTTTACCAGCCATTCAAACCACATTACTCTGGAGAAGGGAAACTTATAAAGCCCCCCCTTGCACTTGAACACATTTCTGTGTGTTTACTGCGAGGCAGAGAGGGCCTGCTGTTGAGACGCCTCAGTAATAGATTCCCAATTTAGGCTCTTTCTCTCACGCCACCCTCCTCCCTCCCACCTCCCTCTCCATCTCCCCTTCTCTTCTTCATCCACCCCTTCCCCCCTCTCCCCCTCTCAGGTCCCGGCCCCCTGCTCTCTGGGCTGGGTACCCCGCCGGCCAAGAAAAAACAGGATAACTGTTTGTTTGTGTCTGGCCCTTTGTAGACAGCACCGACTGTTTAGCCGGGGCAGACTTATGGAGTTGATGATATGGCTGTCATCTTCATAACTGCATGGTTGTGTATGAGGCACACACTGCACATGTCATTTTCTACCCGCACCTCTCAATGCCAGGGCTAACTCTACAGAAGGCTAATAGTGGAGAACACATGAGGCTCCAACAAGCAACCGCAGGTATTTCGGCGGTAATAAGTTCTTGAAGTCAAAGTCTCAT
Organism: Osmerus mordax; assembly: GCF_038355195.1. Classification (NCBI taxonomy): domain Eukaryota; kingdom Metazoa; phylum Chordata; class Actinopteri; order Osmeriformes; family Osmeridae; genus Osmerus; species Osmerus mordax. The sequence goes on along the minus strand of NC_090077.1, from coordinate 4,219,161 downwards.
TTTAAGCATTTCTATATTCGTCACATCCTTAAGGCATGATGATGGCACCTCAAATTAATGTCAAAAACTGGGTGATGACATTCCTGCAAGGTAGGTTTTTCCCCAGTCCTTAACAGTGACCATGTGACAGAACACAGAAACTGCATGTTTAGACTAGGTTGATCTATTCGATTAGTCGAAGCTCAAGTGCGCCATCTTTTTTATTGACACAGATAAGTTTGCGTAAAAGTGAACTAATTACGGAATTATTCTTCAATACATGAGCCTGCTCACAGGCTATGATTAACCTCTGGACCTCTCCTATTTTAACAGCTGAACGGTCATTGGATATCATATCAACTACTTTTAATTAGGTTACTATGTTACCTTTTGCTAGAACGTCATTGGCTGCTTGGAGATAAAAGCATACCATAAATATTTTTATGGCTATGCATTCCCGTCTGTGCTAATTTCATTCAATTCAATTCTAGGTGGAGCGACATGCTAGCTATGATGGAAGACGAGCGTGTTCAGCTCAGGCCAGCCTCATCCTGTCTCCTTCTACAACACGTTCCCCGTCCCTCCTCTTTGTCATGTGTCGTCAAACAAGACTTCAGTCTCCCTCCATGTGGACGTTTGCAAGGCTATTGCTGTTAATGAGAACATGTGCTTCATTATTTGCCAGGAAATATGATGGTACAAAAATGACCCAGTGATTTCAGGTCAAATACCGTAATTGTAATTAAATACAATTACAATGAAATACCACGTAATCCTCCTTGTACATGTACATCTCCTTGTCGTTTCAATTCACAGAAGAAACTTCTGAGGTAGGTGCTGTATTGGACAGTTATTTAAACACCCTGTATCAATACAACGCCTAACATGTCTGGGGTCTTGAATTGGATCAGGGTGACCTGTCATCCTCCGGCATTTGAACGATTCTCCAGTTGAGGATCACACAGGACTCTCTGTGTGATCTCTGGCTCTCGTGTTTGCATGTCCCCAGACACGCAATGCAGCGGGGCTCCGTTTCCAACAACGCCAGGCCTCAATCCGAATCAGCTCAATCCGGAGAACACAGACTAGACACGGAGTTTACGGAGATAAACACGAGCCTTCGAATCTAAACTCCGGCGGAGTGGGTAAACATCTCCAGAGGCCTGTCACATGCTGTAGGAGACAGGCCGGCGTCGGCGCAGGGGAAACGCGTTTGGAAGCCAGGCGTTTAGACCGCACCTCAGGCGAGCCATCAGAAAGAGGCCCCGGGCCAGCGTACAGTACACAGGCACGATAGGAGCTGGCAGGTGAGACCTGGCCTCGAGTCAGATCACACAACACAGCTGGGGCTAACACTTCACACACACCCAACACACACACACACCCGCGCCGACATGCACCACACACACACACACACGCTCAGCAATGCTCAGGTGGTATGATGACACAGACATAAATGCGACTTGCCACTGAGGAACAAAGAGTAAAATTCATCCGACGACCACTCCGACTGCATGGAAGGGGAAGTGTGTTCTCCACACACACACACGTTTGTGATTCCTTAATTAAAGTTGAGGTTCTTATACAATACATGACTGTATTAGACTGTGGCATGCAAATAATGATTTTCTCTTACTAGTTCCTGGTGCTTAACTTGAGATCAATGCTTACCATGGAATATTATAACAAGGTTGCGTCATACCTTACACAACCCTCAGAGTCCACTAGTAAACCTTTCCTGTAACGCCCCTAAAAGCATACCTCCCAGTTATGCCTTCCCCCCACTCCCTAATTTCTACACAGAGGGAACAGGAGTGGCCTATATCCCGCCTTTTCTTTGCGACCATTTTAATCATCATCGTGTGCAAATGAAATGTCACGCCCCCTTTAATGTGAGAGCACTCTGGGAAATGTCGATTAAAATGTCAAGTGGTTTGCAGGGATGTGGACAGGGAGGGTTAATGTCAACCCTGTTCCACCAGGTCTCAGGGGCCAGTGGGCATCCCCAACCTTCCTCAGCGAGGAGGTGGGGAGACTGGAAGGGGGGGGAAGAACAAAAAAAATTCCGAAAACACTAAAGAAAGACAAACGTACAGACGAACAAGGAAAAGAAGTTGAAGAAAATAACTGCTTTTAAATAATCGAGCATGACTAACTTGCCACCGGGAATAAAGACAACCCACACACACACACACACACACAGACAGACATGTTGGGGCGTACATTCACCCGGGGCACAGCCCCCGCTGCGTCAGTACAACCACCCTCTATATCACTAACAGTTCCAAGGTGATTTAGTTAAGAGTCAGACTGTCGACATTGACGGCGGAAAGTTCTCATTTTCAAATATGCTCTTATGATGAGCAGGATTAAGCTCTCCTGCTCATCTCACACCTCACCTGTCAGAGGGAGTTAGAGATGACGCTGAGGGGTGTCCAATCACTGACAGCTACACCGGCGGCCTGAAATCGAATATTGAATATTCTCAACTAGGAAAATCCAAAGAAATTTGTTCACACAAAGGAAGTGCTCTGTCTTCGGGGGACAGAAACCTGTGTGGTCCTGTGGCTCATGGATGGTAATTCATACATGAAATGGGGAATTATTCGTGAACTGATTGAATTATTTAATTGTAAAAGCCTAAATAATAAAACGCCAATGTAGCCAACTGCTCATAACTCACCAACTACATCATTTTGCATCTCAGAAAAGGTATGAGAGGGAGAGAGAGTGAGAGAGAGAAAGAAGAAGACTAGATGGACCAAGAGAGGGAGAAGAGAGGAGAGAGTGAGATGGAGAGGAAGCGAGCGAGAGGAAGCGAGAGAGAGAGAGAGAGAGAGAGGGAGAGAGGGAGAGAGAGAGAGTAATGGACAGAAGAGAATAAGATTTACAGCGAGAGAGAGAGAGAGAGAGGGTGTCAGGGAGTAGGGGCTGTCCGTGCACCTGAACAGAATGTGCTGAGTCGAAGTGCCGGGGACCTGGGCTCAGGCTCAATTAACTGTGTGGCAGACTGGACTGTCAGCTGCAATTACCCACCTCACACTTCCTGCACCATCCTGGTAAATTCATTTCCTCCATCTCTCCCTCCCTTCCCCTCTCTCCATCTCTCCGTCCCTTCCCCTCTATCCTTCTCGCCGTGGCCCCTCGCTCCAAATATCTCTGTCAAACATAAACAGGCCACAGCCACCTCCTTGTCAGCTTGGACGAGCCCGATAATGGAGTCTTGCCTTGCACATTAGAGGCTATTTTCGGTGAAGAGAAGGGCCCTGACCCTCCAATCTCCTTCCCTCTCTTCTCTCCTCCCTCCCTCTCTTCCTCGCCCTCTCGACCACATTACAGGACAATTATCTCAGTCTAGTCGAGGAGGGCAAGGCGGGGTTAAATTGAATAGCCATTGGCTGTCGCTGATTGCTTTTTTAGATGTATTAGATTACAAATGAGATTGGAGGACTGGTCGGTGGCGGTGAGGGGCTGGACGCCGGCACGCCTTGGTAGCGGGCCGCGCTTCCTCCCAGCGGCGAGGCCCGAGACGACCCACCCTGACTGGGTCATGTCAGACAGAGGGAGTCACTCATTAGGTCTTATCAGCCAGGAGTTTAACGACAGCGGCCGGACGGGACTGACTCTCTGACTGTCCATTAGCGGGAGATAGAGCGGAAAGGGGGCCGGCGTCGGTGTATCAGATGACCACGGAGCGTAGTGTACAGACAGCCGTTCCTGCACATGTTAGACACGCAGGCAGACATAGATGGTTGAGATTGAGGGGGGTTTGGGAGTACTCACTGGGGCCTGTCGCCACGGTCTCTGGGGCTTGGATGCTTCACGCGGACACAAAAGGTTGCCTCGCAGAAATGGGACGGAAAGGCCAGTGGAACCTAAAGGTCTCACAGTAAAGCTTCTCAGTGGCAGTGTGGCAGTGTGGGTCAGATCCGACCCTTTGGCTGGGGAGACTGGGGGGCACCCAAACATTTAGCTGGGCTGCAAAACACACAGGGAGAGCCAAACCCTGACGTGAAGTGCGTTTCTGCGTGTCAGCACAGCCCCGACTCGCCTTTCTCCGCCCAGCTGCATGGTATTGTGTCGGCGCTAGCCAAGCGTGCAGCCAGCCCCCCCCCCCCCCCCCGGGGGGCCGAAGCCAGAGACGCACCAGTTGGTGTTATCGTCTCGGTGGCCCCCCCACTCGGTCGCCCCCCCGCTCGGTCGCCGCAGTCTCTCTTCTCTCTAGGAGGCGGGGAGGGCCGTCAGGGCGAGGCTCTGAGATATGGCTCTTCCCTATCTGGGCGCACGCTTCCCCCCCCCTCCGGTCCACTCCGCCTTACTTTAGGGTGCATTATCGTCCGTTTGGCCGGAGATTTCACGAATGACTGAAGCCGCTCTGGCCACCCTGCCGGGCTGGAACACGTTTATCTCCCCCCCCTGCTATCTCTCTCTCTCTCTCTCTCTCTCTCTCTCTCTCTCTCTCTCTCTCTCTCTCTCTCTCTCTCTCTCTCCTCTCTCTCCTCTCTCTCTCTCTCTCTCTCTCTCTCTCTCTCTCTCTCTCTCTCTCTCTCTCTCTCTCTCTCTCTCCTCTCTCTCTCTCTCTCTCTCTCCTCTCTCTCTCTCTCTCCACCTGTCCTCTCCCTCGCCCACATCCTCTCCTCTTTATCTGTCTCTCACTTTCTGGGTGTTTTTCATGATGCAAATGTCGAGCGAGTGGGCGCGTGGAGGGGAGGCGTGGCTCGGCGTGCAGATTATTCTCCCCTCTCCGCTCCGGAGCGCCCCGACGAGAGCGTTAGTCGAGGCAGGCAGGGCCTCACCTCTCTGGGGGCCGCTTGCGGGAGGAGAGGTGTGGGTTGGGTGTGGAGGGAGGAGAAAGGACACAGGGAGAGAGTGACAAAAGAAAAGGGTGGAGGGGGGGGTCGTTTGGGGTGAGAGAGAAGGACTGAAACGAAAAGGGAGAGTTAAGATGGAGAAAGAAGAATGAGGAGAGAAAAAAAACAGACAGGGCTATATTGCTCGCTCCACTCTATTCGAGCCTACTGTCAAAATGAATTTCACATCTTAATATGGAGAAAGTGCTTACTCTCTGAAATAACACAAAAAGAGAGGAGGTGGGGGGGGTGGGGGGGGGTTTGGAGGGATGGAGAGCGACGGGGGATGTGGGGGGTAAAAATGTGAGGGTATAGATCTGACAGTAAAATAAAGAGAGTGAGAACTCAATTAAAGCTGGGAGCTGACAGGGCTGGTGCTAGCCTGCAGGTGAGGGGAGAGAGGGGGGGGGAGGGGGCAGATAGCAGGGACTCTCCTGCCTTAATGAGGTTAGCCTCAGGGCCTAGCTGGCTGGGGCCTGACTGGGGCTCCACAGCTTGGAGGAGACACTGGTGGCACCCCTAGCCCTCGCCTGCCGCGCCTCCACACTCGACCTACATTCACGCTAATAGAACACTAAGCAGTTATTAGCGCCGTTGTAATGACGGGGACGATGGCATTGGGAGGAGTTATACAGATAAGCATGATCGCGCGCATGCAAAGGAAAGCATGTGTTTTTTTTTTTCTTTCTGGATGTGGTGGTGTGTGGTGTGTGCGTGTGTGTGTGTGTGTACAGTCCGTGGGATATTAAAAGATTATTTCCAGAGGCACCTCACCGGCTGCCTGCAAACCCGTGACATCACTTCCTACCAACAAACACATGGAAAAATGACCGATAATAGCTGCATTCCACGGGGAACAATAAACGACACGTGAATCACACAATGCCGATTTCTGTTTAACGCGATCTTCCATTCGCAAGAACAAATATCCAATCTTTTCATAAAGGGGCCTCTGTATTACAGTAACCCCTGGATAAAAAATCACTCCCAATTATTATTTTTTCACACGCCTGGTTACCAACCATGTTTATTAGTGGTCTTTTTCCAAGTAAGGTCATTATTGACGCTGGAATCGTTCACCTTCTTTTCCACTGACGCTGCATTGGATTCAAAAACGGGTTGGTGGTTTTAGAAGCCAGGAAAGTCTCTCTGTATAATCTCGTTGCCTGTTCTGTTCATTGCCACATTAGCGGGAGGAAAAAACGAGACAAGAAGAAGAAGAAAAAAAAAACAAGTGGCAAAGTTGAGCGAAAGCTGGAGCGTGGAATCACAAGAACTAAAACCCCCTGAGGGAGCGCTCGTGAGAGAGAGAGAGAGAAACAGAGGGAGCGAGGGGCTGACGTTCGGTGTTGGGGATGATAAACCAGTTGGGGGTGAAAGGAGGCCCTCGAGCTAGCTAGGAGCCGCGGAGCTAGACTCCAGTGTCTGGCTGCTAAAGCACCTGCCTCTCTCCGTGGATGGGCTTGATTGCACAGCCCTGACTCATCCTTGGCTACATGTCGCACCCCGGGGAGCCTCCGATTGGCACGGAGATACTAATGTAGCGGAGCGGCGCTGCTGGGAACGGCAAATCTCCGACTGCGGGGATGCAGCGGAAGTCTACACGGGATCAACTCTCGCCCGTCAGCCCCGGTTTTGATCTACAGCGCGGCGCGCTTTTGATGTCTTAATCATCTCCCCCGATCGAGCCAAGGAGAGGAGAGGAGAAGAGAGCGAGGGGGGGAGGAGAGGAGGAAGAGAGGAGGGGAAGAGGCGGGGAAGGAGATGAGGGGAGGGGAAAGGGAGGAGAGGAGAAGAGAGGAGGGGAAGAGGCGGGGAGGAGATGAGGGGAGGGGAAGGGAGGAGAGGAGAAGAGAGAACTATTTCCTTGTATAGGTTCTACTTGTCAGTCTGTCCAGAGACTCCTTTGTGCCAGTGTTTATGCCATGGTGCTGCACACACACATGTGCACAATGAACTGTGACAGGCAACCTGCAACATGATTAGTACAATGAACCCACAGGCTCACTCGATGCTTGGATGTGATGGATACAAGTTCAGCCCCACACCCACTGACGTGAACCCACTCACAGACTCTCAGAGATGATCAGAGGAAGAGAAGCAGAGAGTTCACCGCACTCCAATTAAACTGGCAAACCAATGTCTTAAGAAACAGAAACAGGGGCTGGCCAGACAGACAGACAGAAAGAGAGAGAGAGAATAGAGAGAGAGAGAGAGAGAGAGAGAGAGAGAGGGAGAGAGAGAGAGGGAGAGAGAGAGAGAGAGGGGGATGAGAAGATCCTGAGAAGAGACCGGAGGGAGATAAAAGAGGGGTGACTCAGGGATAGAGTCATTCATGAAAAAGTTGGGGACGGCAAACCAAAGGCTCTTCCTCCGGCTAGGAACCGAGGAAGCTGCGGAGGGGTGGCAGGGCGGGGAGCAAACTCAATCAAATGAGAAATCTCCAGCATGCACTTTGTCTATCTCCTCACATAGCTCTCGTAGAAAGACGCGAGCAATTAATAAGTCAACCAAACCAGGGGTTTCTCAAATATGGCTCCAGCGCCACTCTTGAGAACAAAAAACACAAGAAAGCACGAGCCCGCGGAAGCGAGCGCTCCATCTTTGTGTGGGGGCGCTGAGGGAGAAGCTTCTAATAAGACGTTTGAAGCTCTATCGCGGTCTGTAATACAACATAATGCTTAATTAAAATGAAAAAGAGGCAGCGAGGAGATGGCACCCAGCTGGATATAATACGCAACCCGCAGGTGAATGGCAACATACGCTGTCAGACCACGCACTGCACCCGCTGTGGAGAACTGGGGAGAGTCAGAGATGGGTCTATTAGCTCGGATATCATTCGGTGCAAAGGCTTAGTGGTGTGGTTCCTGAACACAATGTACGCAGCATTTGCTTTACTCTACTTTACCATGCAGCCCAAACAAGAGGCAGGAAGGAAATAACGGGGACCTTGAATAGTTTTCTAGAGAGGTCCATTTGTCCTTCAGGAGTGTACAAGTAAATGTGCTTTGTGCAAAACACAGACCTTGAGGGAATCTTGATAAGGAGATTGTTGACCTTCCTGATAATGGTCACTCTGAAAGGAGGATGTGATGTTGATCACATGTCACAGATGGCCTGTACACTTGACCTGACTATCAATCTGTCTTATTTACGAATGTATCTATAAATCCATCTGTGTGTAAATCCAACTGTCTATGAATCTGTCTGTCTGTCAATGCATTTGTCAATATGTCTGTCTGTCTAGCACAAAGTGGAGGGTGGGGGGGACTTTTCGTAATCATAAACACATGAATTAAAGCCACCAGACTTGTTGATAATACCCTGAAGAAGTCCATCATTGGACTAATTCATGTGTATTTAGGATGGAGGAGTCTGGTGCAGGCCGCACTTCTCACTCTCCGAATCTAGAAGCATGAATTAATTAGCTGGTCTCTCAATGCTATTGACACCATCTTCTCGAAGAGAAGCTCGGGTTCGGGGGAACCCAACTGTCCGGACGGGACGTTCGCAGCTGGCTACACGATGGACGCGTGGGAGAATTGGCGTGTCGTGTGTCTATCGGCGCTTTCCGTGGAGGACGTTGAAGACATCTTCATATTCGGAACCATGATTACAGGCTTTCTGCTTGTTTGGAATAGGCGCTGGATTTGTATATCGGAAAATTAAGGAAACGGCTGCAGCCATCAAAAGCCCCGTTAGGCTGCCCGATATGATTGATGCGGTGGGCAGAGTTGTTGGAGCTCAGACTGTGAACTCACAACGCAGCATTGATTACAACAGGGATAAGTTTGCGGCTCTGCAAAGGAAGATGGAGGACATGGAGACCTTCCTGAAGGGTGGACTTGAAAATTGAGTTGCGGCTACTCGTCAGAACAACTACCCCAATCTTATCCACTTTCGGCCCCGTACCAGCACAGGCCTTGGCCAAGGCCGTCGCTGGAAAACAACTCCCCTGGAGAGCGCTGAAGCGAGACTATCTTGCTCCTCCCTTCCCCCCCCCCCCCCCCCCCCCCCCCCCCCCCCCCACGACATCTGTGGTTTGGTCTCTGCCCGGGTCATGACCAAGGATGTCTCCTGGCCAACACAATCTGCATAGGGAGAATCGGACTGATTGTGGCCTAGGTCGAGGGCGCCAACCCAGACCTACTCACACATTAACTTTCACCTACTACAGATATCACCACCCCCCCACCCCCATCCAACGCCTTCGCCTGCTTGTTTCCCCAGGGTGGCTGGCGGGGGTCTGTGTCCAGCGCCTACCATGGCTGCAGGTCGAGATGCTGCTTGTCTACCCCCCCCCCACTCCCCGATGCAAGTCACGTGTTTTTGTAAATGTTGTTGTGCTTATGTGCTGAGGTTTTTGTCTGTTCCCACACTGTACTCCTCTAGGAGCATTGTCTGGGTGTTGCCTTTTTCTCTCCTCCTCTCTCCTCATGTTATGCTGTAACTTTCTAGTCTCGTCCTGTCTACCTGTCATGTTTGTGTATTAGAAACTGCAAGTGGCAGCTCGGATCTAAGATGGATTCGAGAGACCGCACATAGAGTGTGGCTAGTTTGGTTTGTTAAACGTTTTAGATCAACACTTGTATTATTGTTTTTGTTGATTTTATGTTAAAGCACTCTTGAGCTGCAATTCTTGGTATGAAAAGTGCTATATAAATAAAGTCTTACTTACTTACTTACTTACTTCGACACCACAAATCCACCTACATCCAGGAAGTGTTTTCTGAGTGGGCGTGGCCACACAGAGGAGCTGGGTTTCCCTGACTCGAGGAGAGGGGGGATCAGTGCCTGGACCATGGATATAAGAAGCTGGCGCAGCTTTTGGGAAACAGGCATGGGGAATTTGTCTAGTCTAGGCTCAGAGAAATTATATTACACATATACTTAAAAACTTCAAAGGGAACCGCGTAGGAAAATCCACCCAGCACCGTTGCTGGAGAGCTCGGCTAAACTCGTCTTATTGAGAGCTGTGGTAATGCAGCAGTCAATAAACTGATAGATAAACTCAGACGATAGAGTGCCGGGGAGTCTTTCTAAACTACCTAATGCTGCCCCCCCCCCCCCCCCCCCTCCCCCGAAATGAGGTGTTCAAGCTCGCTGGCAAAACACATTTCCTTAAACACGCCCCAAAAATTTGATTGAGCTTTCTTTTGCCTAAATGATGGCGTACATTAACTTCCATCCGTAGCCGCTGAATTTAATCCATCAATTACCCAAAGAGCTGTTGCGAATTCCCTCCGTCGCCTGCAAATTGTGGCTTCACACATGGTCTCATGGCAGATTTGCTGCTCTCTATATTTATCTCGTCCCGATGCATATTTATTTCTAATTCTTACATGGCTGCAGGCACCACCGTGATTCGCCATCCTCAACCAGCATTAGCGGGCCAATAATAAGGCTTAGAATTACATGTAGGCCCTGTTGGAGCCTCATGGTTGGGTTTAAGGTAGGATTTATCATGTTCTCAATGATGCAGCCTGGAAGCGCATTTCCAGACTGCATGAAGGGAGACTGGGGCTGTGGGACTCGGCCAGTCTGGAGATGGGGCTGGCGGAAGGGAGGGAGGGAGGGTGGGTGGCGAGAGGAGGGAGGGAGGGAGGGTGGGTGGCGGGAGGAGGGAGGGAGGGAGGGTGGTTGCCGGGTTGGATGTGGGGTTGAAAAGGGAGAGTGACATTGTGGTTTAATCTTTTTTCAGCTGAGTTGACAAGAAATAATTAAACTTTGAAACCAAAGCCATACCGTAAATACCCGGTATTATATTGAGCCAGTATATATATAAAGTTGTGTGTTTATTTTGGCATGTATTCAAATTATGCTAACTTTTGAGATATCCCTAACATATTTCCAACACCATTTCTAATCGGGATACAAGTGTATACTTGGGACCTGGATCTCACTGCAAAACCGAGGTATCTTTCTGTGACCTTTGACCTGAATGTGCTGTAGGCTGGTTAGCTCTGGCAAACCTCATTACATGCTCTGCCTCATTCCCACCCCCCCACCCCATCCAAACATAGACTCTCATCTCCACCCCCACCCCCTCCCTCACACACTCACCCATGATCTGGAGAGAGTGATGGGAAGGGAAAGTTCCTGGGGGCTACGTCCTATCTGTCCATCTTTTTTGACAGATGTCTGTCGGAAGGGGGGGGGGGGGGGGTGCACACACTCTCCAGCCCACCTGTTAGTGGAGAGGGAGAGCAGGGGATGAAGGGCAGCCCCTAGGGGGGTTAGAAAAACACGCCCAGGGATATACACTGACTGTGTTGGCAGAGCCGCAAAACAGCTAAACAAACACCAGACCTGCATTCCAAAACCAACGTTTTCAAGCGGAGAGTCTGCCTTTCGATGACAATGACGTTGCCTTGGCATCAGGGGTGGTTCGTTGGTAAGTGGGTTGCCAGGTTTGCACACAGGTGCAAACTTGCTACTTGTTTCCTGACAAAGACACAACAATCGTGTTGATGGGTGGGAGTCGAGGCTCGGTATTAGTTTCAGTCGTGAAAGGAGCAGAATACCCTGCTGAGAATCACATGGTCGGTCCTCTTTCCAAAGCCTGATGATGAAACATGGTTGCTCACACACACACACACACATACACACAGTAGTTTGACCTTTTGCTACTGTTGGCAGCAAACCAATCACTTGGCACCCATATCTAAACATATGCCCGAGGCCAAACTCCACATACAGGAGAGGAGGGAGGCGGAGATTTGGTTTAGCCCACCCCCCCCCCCCCCCCCCTCCCCCCCTCAGTGCCACAGGGTCTTTTCCCCTCAATACTCAGCGCCTCATTCCTCAGCTACCATTTTCCTCTGTTCCAAAAAAAAAAAAAAAACACTTGTGTGTGCTGGGGTTTTTTTTCTTGGAACATCGAGCGAGAGGGAGTGCGTGTGTGATGGTATGGAGGTGTCTCGGGAAAGGGGGGGGTGGTTCCCCGGCAGCCCCGGTCTGTGGTCCGTGGGGGGTGAGTCCGGGGTGGAGCTGGAGGGCAGGTGGGGAGTGACGCTGCAGGGTCAGGTTACCAGGGCCAGCTGTCTTGAGTGTGGTCGGAGGGTGATTGACAGGGAGAAGAATAATAAGAGCAGAAGCCCCCGTAACAGGACCCCTGAACTCCTCTCTAATAAACTCAACTCTGTGGTCATGCTGTCCTCTCTCTATGTTCCTGTCTCTTTGTCTCAATTACACACAAGAAAGGGCACAGACAACAACATATTCGCCGGCCCACCTGCTCTAATGGTTGTTACCACGGTGAAACGTCCCAGTCCTGCCAGAACGAGTCACCATCCCCTCTTGGTAAGTTGTGTGTGTGTGTGTGCGTGTGTGTGTCAGTGTGTATTACAGTGTTCTTCCAGGGACAGACCCCTTGTCTCCAGCGTGACCCAGGAGGTGTCCGAGCGTGCTAACACAGTCCTGGGGAGCGGGGAGGGTGGAGCGGGGAGGGGGGCTAAGGCCGGGGCCCTGTTTGGAGTGCTTTAGCCTCGTGAAAAACCATGTGATCTCCCCTCTTCTGGTTGTTCTGCCAGCTGCAGGATTCACACCCTGTTTGGGGCTCTTTATCATTTATACAACATGACGTGGGACAAACATCTCTTCCTCTCTCTCTCTGTTTTTCTCCCCCCCCCACACACACTGCTTGTTTCGCTTTCCCCCTGTCATGGAACTAATCAGTTTAACTGTGACACGCTGTTTGCTGTGGTTTTGCTGGATTCCTTGTCAATATTCAATTAATTTGCACAACGCACAGGCAAAAAAAAGATTAAGGAAATGTATATTGGATTATCAAAGGCACGGAAGCAGCCAGACAGGCAGAAGGTTGAGTCATAATATGAATCCAACCAATTAAACTGGATTATTAAAGTTGTTTGGCTCGCACTAGGCTGTTGAAGAGGCCCTGTAGCTGCGCACAGTTCTGACGAGCTAGGCGAGAAAGCTCCAACAGAAACACCACAAGCTCGTATCAATTTTAGCCCCCAAAAAATAACTGCATTTAAAATAGTGAGTGAAATGGAAATGATAAATGACAGAAACAAAGAATTGTACCAGGGCAGAATCACGCCCGCTGTTTTGTAAACAAAGACAAACAACCGTTCCCTGTAAACGCATGCACACACAGACCGCAATGAAAGAGTTACTCGACTCTGATCTCCGCACTCCTCTCTCTCACCTCAGGTGGAACACATACCGCATCACTCACTCTCTCCTTCTTCTCCCTCATATATCTTTCAGTTCGCTCAAAAAGCAGCTCTTTTGACACTCTCTCTTTCTTTATTCCTTAGTTCTCTGCATGCCGTTCTACAATCGCCTCCCTCTCCTTTATGGCTTCACTCAGTTACTCACCTTTATACACACACACACACACACACACACACACAACTTAGATATACTAATGTGGCACACACACAACGTAACCACCTCATTAACGAGGGTGGGCCAACTGAACAAAACTTTTCTCTCCAGGTTCCAAATTTTCCAGAGCCCTCTGGACAAACTCTGAATGTGTACACTGGAACCGAACATATATATTTAACGGTAATAAACTTAACCGAGGGGAAAGCAAGTATACGCTTACACTGTTGGGGGATCAAACTAGCCCTATCTAGGCGGAGAGGTACCGCGCTGCTCCTGGTGTGAAGAATCTTGTATAAACAGGCTGCATAAGGGCATTATCCCAATCCTGCTTAGTGCAGGCTTAAAGGTAACATTCAATGACATCATAGAAAGTAGTTCTACTGTTATTGTGGGAAAGGTTTAAAAGTTCACCCCCAGGTCTTGTCATCCAAACCCTTTGCCCAATGAAAATAGTCCAAGCAAGATTAGTCCACTGACCTTCCTCTCCCAGCAATTAGAGGAGGAATGGTAAGCATGCTTTGGGAAGGGGGCTGGATTAGCCATTGAGGGGCTGCTGGTTGGTAGAATGGACTGTACTGTAACCCTGTGTGTGTCCTCAGCTAGCACACACACACACACTCACAGACGAACGTGCGCGCATACAAATGCGCACCCAAACACTCTCGCAGACATGCACAAACATGTACACGCACGCAAGATGGATCGAATACCCTGGTCTACATTCAAAACGAAATGACAAACCAAACGTACATCCCAGACAGACCATGTCTACAATAACAAGCTCCTTTACAGTAATGCCCAGTCGGCACAACCAGAACACTAGGGTCAACAGTTCACCACTGTCATCTGCCCCGACCAATATCCATTTTCCTGGCCATTTACAGGAAATACAGGACATTCTTTACAGTCCTTCCCCTCCAAAGGCCAACACAATGACACAGTAGGCTTTTAGCATGGCTCCCCTTGCTCTCGTTGGGTTCGAGTCATTGGGTAACGTCCAGGAAATTGGTACACTGTCACCCAGAGCTGGTCTGGGTGACCCCGCGTGAACGAGACAGGGAGGGGTGAAGAGAAGAGGACAGAGAGGACCAATGATTGAAGGGAGAGAGAGATATGTTCAAAGGGAGGGAGAGAGAGGGAGGGAGACATGGAGAGAAAGGAAGAGTTCAAGAGAAGGGGAAAGGGCAGGCGAGAGAGAGAGAGAGATGAGAGAGAGAGAGAGAGAGAGAGAGAGAGAGAGAGAGAGAGAGAGAGAGAGAGAGAGAGAGAGAGAGTAAGTGTTGCTAGTGTTCAGTGTTGGCTGCCAACTGTCCTCTGCCAGCCAGCTCTGCTACCGTGTGGTCTGGAGACCCCAGGCAGGCCTGGCCCTGTGATCTCAGCCCTGCTGAGATTGTGGACCCTGGTCCAGGACCCCTGGAGAGAGCTGAACCAGGCCAGAGACTGTCCACAAATAAAAACCTCACCTTCTGGTTCAAAAGGAATGTGAAAACAATTTGAACATTTACAAAATAGAGTTGAGTCTGAAAAAGAGACGCTGCCATTGTTTCATTATCCCTATCCACAAAGGTGTTTGTACTGGAAAAGGCTTGGTCAGGGCCCATGTTTAACCAACCCAAGAGTTGGAGAGACAGACGTTTTTTAGACGTCTACTCTGAAATCCCTGCTCCGAAACAGACCCGTCAGGAACAAACCAACGGGGGCCAAACCCGATCAGGTCCCCCCACTTTCTCTCTCACTTGGCGCCTTCCAGTAGGACTAGAGGAATGTTTTGTTTGAGCCGCTTGTCTCAGACCGACCCCTCCCTCCTCAGTAATAAGTAGAGGCGTTTTGCATCTGTAATTGGTGAGCCGGCGCGGTGTCATGAAACGGCACTCAAGTGCATACCGCTCAACCGAGGGCCAACTTTCATTTGGAGCCGTGAATCTCAAAACAACAAACAAGGGAGCACAAAGAACGAGGGGAAACGCTGAGGGAAGAGAACCAGAGAGGAGGGGAAAAAAAGAGGAACATGCAGACAAATTGAATCTCCAAAGAAATGTTTAATTGTCTCGAAAAGACACATTGGCCAATTTGCGTAGGATCCGTGGAGGGCGAAAATTGTTACTTGTTCATGCTCAAGCACTCTGACTGTCTGCCAACAGGAGCCAACTGTCGCAGAGAAGTGGTCCACTAACCCAGCTCTGAGAGGGAACACTAATGACTTCCCACAGAATGAAACAACAATAACCGTTACACAACAACAACAACGGCGTCAGCCGTGACTGGAGTCCCTTGGACAACCCTCTCCGAGAGGAGAGAGAGAGACGGAAGAGGGAGAGCAGAGGGGGAGAAAGAGGGGAGGGGCGAGCGAGATCGAAAGAAAGAGAGATGGCAAAGAGAGAGACAGACAGAACAAATTAGATATATCCAGAGAGAGAGAGAGAGAAAGAGAGAGAGAGAGAGAGAGAGAGAGAGAGAGAGAGAGAGATAGAGAGAGAGAGAGAGCAGTAAGAGTAAAGAGCTCAAGGATCTGAAGAGGGGAAAGTGGTGTCAGAGGCTGATTAGTCTGCCCAGCCTATTGAATTGCATTAGCAGCCAACACGGCAAACACTGAGAGCCCTGTAACTGAACAGACACTCAGTCTGATTGAAACGCCTCGCTCAACTCGCCACCTGACAATGGCTCCCGGCGGTGGCTTGTGTCACCCTGCAGTATGTGACAGGTCTCATCATGTAATTACAGCAAGAGGGATTACTGGTGCCCGACCAAACACCTCTGATTACCACAGCACGGCGATGGTCACGAGGTGAACTAACCTGACCCAGAAGCTTGCAGGGGCACTAAGGCCACGGAGGACATTTGAGTCACACACACACACTCACACACACCTAACATTCAACGAATCGACGGCACTTCGCTCCTATAGCTGTCGAGTTCCCGCCCGCGTGGTCGTGCGTCGTCTTCAAACGCGACGCGCTCGTGACCCGCTGTCCCGTGCCCCCCGTCGGATCCCACGGTTCATTCGCTGCTTCCCCATTGGCTGTCAACGCGTCAGCCATTGTGTTCCACGCGCACTTCCTTCAATACGCGTCAAGGGGCTAGGTGACACGCCCACACGCCCACACGCTGCAGCAAAGCAGAGATTTTCTCGTATTGTTTGCAGTGTCACCGTCTGATGGCGGAGGCTGTCTGGGCATCTTCATGTCCCCTGTTACCGTGGAAGCAGGAAGCACTCTGTTCTACATGCTTTCACATCTAATAATCCCTTTCACTGCTCAAACCCTGCTGAAAAGACTCGCACAACTCATTTCCCACATTGGATTAATCCCGGAGACACACACACACACACTCTCGCAAATGCACACACACACACATGCCGATACACTTGAAATCAATTTCACTCCCCCTATGTCATGCCTGTCCAGACTGTGGCCCACCCTCTCCCGCTGAAAGGACCAATCAGCTTCGTTGTTGGCACCTGGGGGCATGTTGGAGTGGGGGTGTGTGGGGGAGAGAGAGAGAGAGACAGAAATAGAGAGAGAGGGAGAGAGAGAGAGGGAAGGAGAGAGAGATAAATAGAGAGTGTGAGAGAGAGAGAGAGAGAGAGAGAGAGAGAGAGAGAGAGAGAGAGAGAGAGAGAGTGGGAGAGAGGAGGGAGAGAGAGATAAATAGACAGAGAGAGAGAGGGAGAGGGAGGGAGAGATACAGAAAAAAGTGAAAAGCATAAAACTGAGACAGGGAGAGAAGAACAGATAAAGAGAGTCAGTGGGAGAAAGATACATTCAGAGCGAGGGAAGAACTGGAGATGGAGAGAAAGAGAGGAGAAGAGAAGAGAGGCTGTAGAATACCATTTGATACCATACACTCGCGCTGTCAATGCTGCAGCAATCCCCCCAAAAAAGTCCACTTCAGCTTTGGGCGTCTGCCAAAACTCTCTGGCTGTCCATAGGAAAAGAGCTGTGGAACAGTGAAGTGTGAAATTATAGCCATACTTCACTCTCAGACGAGCGGAAAACCATCGAGGACAATGCAGAAGTATCGTTCCAATATTGGTGACTGTGGCATTACAGTACACAAAGTACATCACTAACATATTCTCTCTGACCAAGCCACATTCTTCTTTCATGCTCATTTCGTAAACAGAAACAAGGGTTTCCACCGTGTTGTCGCTAGGCGAGGTGTGTTGTCTCAAAGAAACGAAGGTGTTCCTGTCAAGAACAAAAAAAAAAAGAAAAGTAGACCGCCAGAGCGAAATAGAGAGGGATGAGCTCGGGTGGGGGGGATAAAGGAGAGAGAGAGAGTTGCCTGTGATGTGTTGTCGGCCGACAGTGTTGGCATGACGGGAGCACCGCTCACCCGGCACAGGGCACAATGTTCTGCAGACCTGTCAATCATCTCCACCCCCGCTCCCATCCTCAGAACACACCACACTCACCCCCCCAGCTCTTCCTCTATTCTTCAGCCCAGTTCGAATGCACCTGGAGGTGCAGCCATGCCCCAAGAGAGAGAGAGAGAGGGGGGGGGGAAAGAGACAGGGAGAGGGGGGGGAGAAACCGAAGAAGAGAGGAGAAGAGAGAGAGAGAACCCAGATGTTTCCCTGGCCTTGCCTCTCCCTCTGCCTGGCTCGCCTGACGGGGTGGTTGAGGGCTAGGACGTGTGCACTCTGTTGTGACTAGTACCAGATGTGCTCCATTGACCCAAATCACCCAGGCAGTAGACATGCCATATAGGCCTGAATCTCCCAGACCCACCGCGCAATCATACACACACACACACACACACCTGTTTCCATTCATGAGCCACGTTGGGAGCAGTGCATCCTGGGAATGCCTGTCATGTTTTTTTTTTCAATTTTCTCCTACCTATCTATTTTGGTCATTTCTTTTTTATTGTTTTTTTCTTCTTTCTCTTGTCAAGTTTGTCTTTGATATGTTTGCTCAGGGGGCTAATGAGGAACTAAAACAGATTTCAAGGTTTAGGGAGAAAAGGCCCTAATGATATGGTGGAGATATTAATTTAATTTCCCATCCAAACACAAAGGCCTGTTTCTGGGTAACACGATATTCTAGGCGGAGGGGATGTTTGATTTGGGTCCATGTTTCATGTTACTGGTTCTGAATTAGCATAAGTAAATACACCTGCTTGACCCCTCTGTGCTCCAGAGGTCAAAGTCATTCAAACATTTAAAGAATGGTAATTAAATTACCCTTGGTGCCGAATAACTTTAATTTGGTAGCTACACAAATTGCTTCCAGCTTTTGTCTTCCACAAAGCTCCCCCTTTCAGACGTACTTACATATTTTATCGGCCAGGACTTGTAGCAACAAACAGGCGCTCATTTTTCCAAATCTTAAGTAATCAAAGCTAATTTGTCCCTCTCAGACATACAGGTTGCTCGTGTTGTTCTTGCCGAAGTTCAGCGATGGGAGACAGAGGGGGAACTTTACGGCCAGCTAAAGCTAATAGAGGCACCTCCATGCCAAATGAACCAGGAGATCCCGCTGCCCTGATTTATGAACTGGAATAAAAACCTGTCCCTGCATGGTATTAGTGGGGTTTTTGGAAGGGCCGGAGAAGGCCTTGGGGCCCATATTTCAGTGTCCGTGTGGGAAGGTTTGGGCCCAGGTGGGCCCCCTTAAGTGGCTCCAGTGAGGTCCACATGAAGTGCAGCCATCGCTGTCCAATAACTCTTCATTTGGAGCTGGCTGCTCGCCAGCCATCTAATACCTGAGTCTCTTTGAAGAGCGACACGTTGGCCCGGGTATTTAACCATGCTGTTTGAGGTCTTGGCGGCTGGGAGCAGAGAGCAGCGAGTGAGGGAACAGGGAGTGAGAAAGGGATGGGGGGTTGAGAGAGAAAGAGAATGAAGAGAGAGAGAGACTGCAGTGGCAGAGGCAATAGAGGTTTGAACTCTGACGAAATAATTCACTTCATGAGCTGGTAGACAGACAGACAGACAGACAGATGGGAGTCTTGCAGGCAGGCAGAGGGACCGACAGACAGGGGGAAAAGGCAGACAGACGAGACATAGCCACCAGCTTCTTGTCAGACTGTTGATCATCAAGACAACTCTCTCTCCGCTTTCATTGTTCATAATTAAACTTGCGATGAATTCACGACCCCCCCCCCCCCCCTTCCACCCGCTCCGCCCCCCTGAGGGACTTAAGTTTCGAACAACAACGTAAAGGAGCCAGCTACATACTCACACGCAAGCAAATCGTGCATCTCGCACACATCATTCGATAGCGTGCTCTGCAATCACTTTTTGGTTTCCATTTTTTTTTTTCAACAGTGTAACTTTATCAGATCACCACCCCAGTGTGCTGGAGCAGTGGAGGACTTGGTTGGATGGTGCTCTTGGCTTTGATATAGTTCTGGGCTGGAACCTTGGCTGCGTGTTAAATATTAATAGCGATTAACCCAGTTCAAGCTCTGCAGCAGAGAGTACAGACAGAGTTCAAAGCGCCTTCTGCTCGGCGCAGGCCCTCGCTGCTCTCCAGCAGTTTAGCCCTGTCAGGGACTGCAGCACTGCAGCACAGACCCGGCTGGTCTCTCCTTCTCGTCCGCTCTTTCTTTCGCTCTCTTTTCACACTTTTTCATGCACACACACACACACAAACGTAATTTGCCAATGATGAGGTTGCCAATGATGAGGGGCGGGCCTTGTTGATCTACCCCGATGCCCGCAACCCCCATCTCAATTCCCTCCCACTTTCTCTCTCTCTCTCTCTCTCTCTCTCTCTCTCTCTCTCTCTCTCTCTCTCTCTCTCTCTCTCTCTCTCTCTCTCTCTCTCTCTCTCTCTCTCTGTCTCTCTCGCTCTCTCTCTCCCTCTCTCTCCCTCCTTCTCTCGCTCTGAACTCCAGATAAACTCAACCCCTTTCAGCCACAGAATCCGTCCGCTTGGCACACACAGGCCAGTGAATGGGTCCGGACACCTCGGAGATCAAACGCAATCTCCACCGTGGTGGCAATTACCCAGACCTCGGTGCTCCTGGTCCTCTGACACCCCCCCCCCAACCACCCCCACCCCCATGACCTCTGCTGCCAATGGCTCTGGCATGTCGGTCTTTGATTAAGGAGAGCGCCGCCCAAGACCGGCGGCGTGGCCGAGGGGCTGTCAGAGGAGGTGTTGGTGGGATGCTTCGCGGAGCGTCGAGAGCGGAGCGTGTGTGTGTACGTTCGTTAACACGTGACCTCCGTGACCCCCCCCCCATTTTTCGCTCAATCGCACAACTTCAGAGCGCGTTGACTCCACGCCGGACGGGCCAGGGTGTCACAGCCGGGCGGCTCGTTCCGGATGCCCGCCTCGACCTCGCATGTTGTCGCTTTGTTCTGGTGAACTCAGACGGCAAAGTCGTCGAGCCGGGACTTCCTGCTTCTCAAACAGTGCCTCGTGGAAAAGAAACACTGTTGTTTACTACCCTGGTTCGTGGATCTTCTCTGACACCGAACGTTGTGTTTGTTGTTCTAAAGAAAACTGGAAACACATGCGACAAAGTGATAATTCACGACGCTAAAGATGTCTCTGTGGTCTGGGAGCCGTGCAACATCTGCAGAGACAGTCCCAAGTCTCTTCCCGTGACCTCATCCACAAAACGAGCTGGCTTCACAGGCCGACAGTCGCTCCCCCCGGAAGATCCCCCCCGACTTCAAACCTACAGCGAGGAAAAACAGGGCGGCGCTGAGACGCTACAGACTGAAGAATGTCGGTGCGAAGAGAAGAAATTACGGAAGGAAGGAAGGAAGGAAGGAAGGAAGGAAGGAGGGAAGGAAGGAACATGTGCGAATTCCTGGTGTCTCGCCTATCCGCCCGGGCGACCTCAGAAGCGGCGGAGAGGCGCGGCGGGAATGCGAAGGGTCACGCTGTCTGCGTTCCGTCGCCCATGGTGCATCTGCCAGAGCCACGGCCCCACTGCTAACCATTATGTACCTATTAGCGCTGATTATCTCCTGATAGCTGCCCGGGCAGTTGGTTTCACTCAGCCTGACAGTCGCAGCGCTTTGTTTAACCTCCCGACTGCCGGGGCAGGCTCCCCCCCCACCCCCCCCCCTCAGCCCCGCCCCAACAGGGGGGGATGACGGGGAGGGGTGGGCTGGGGGTTAGGGCTGGGGCTGGGGGCTTATGGGAAAACCAAAGACAGCATGGAAGCGTTTAAGGTGCTCTGGGTGAGTGGGCCTGGGTGAGGGCCTCGACACGAGAAAGACCTGAAGCCCCCAGTGCTCTGAGTCCCACAGACACCCCTGGGAGTGGAACCGCCCCTGCCCCTCCCTGGTCCCCTCCCTGGTCCCCTCCCTGGTCCCCTTCAGCACAGTCCGTTTATCCAAAGTTATCACATTAGTAAGTAGAAAACCGTGGGTAGAATAAGAATGGAAAAAAACACATATATATATATTTTTCAATAAACAACAGCCGAAAAGGGCACTTTCACAGACAACGCTGCAGCCTTTGATAACACACTCCTCTTATCTTTGCAGAGGTTGAGTGGAGGGGGGGGGAGGAGGGGGGTGAGGAGGGGAGGTATATTCCATAATGCATGGCTTTCTGATGATACCTCTCGGACATCCGCCGCCTGTTTCTCCCGCTAACATCCCCCCGGAGCCTCCGCACATCGGCCTGTCAGACACATTCAATTTGCGGCGAGGTGCGGCGAGGTGCTGCTCGGTGCGGCCGCGTGCAGAGGCGTGGAGATATCGGACGGCAGCGTACCTGGGGTGGGAGGGGGGGGGGGGGGGGCTGGGTGGCCGGGAGGGGGCGGGGGTCCTGGAGGCGGAGTTCGCCCTCTCTGCCTCAGCCTCGTGTTCGCCTCTCTGGAGAGCCAGAGGTGGCCGTGTCGGGTCACGGCGGCTACATCAGCGAGCCCCAGGCCTGCACGGTCCACCTTGGCCACGGGGATGGTGGCACGAGGGCCGCTGACAAGGTGACAGGGCTGGGGGAAGGTTGGGAGTGTGTCTGGCCGAGGAGAGAGCAAGGGGGGGGGGGGGGGTGGAGGGCATACGAGAGAGATAAGGGAAGACCGTTTTGTTGCGTGTGTGTGGTTCATCTGAGCTAAGGGTACACAGTGACAGTTGCAGCCCCCGTGGCAGAATCTCTGGCACGAGACTGTGAGGTTACGAAGGCAGCGTCTCGCCAGCTATTCGCATGCGTGTGTCAGCATGCCCTTGCAGCACACTGACCTCTGATAAGCCCGGCCGAGAGAGACTTGCCCCCCCTGCCCAGCAACAGCCAGGGAGGGCCAGTCAGAAGGGCAGGGGCCCTCGTCCGTCTCACACAGGGGCCACGGAGAGGAGGCGGAGGTGGAGGAGCAGGGGGGAGGTGTGTTAGTGTTGAGATAACCAAAGAGGGGGGGGGGCGCTATCTGTTATTTATTCGTGAGTGTGGTGGTGTGAGATGTGTCCCGCCGCTCGCTGACTGCGAGGTGAACCCCTGAGAGGGCAGCGCCCGGTCAGCCGCTTCACACATTCCCAGTCTCGCACACCGACACCCCCCCTCCTACACACGAACAAACCTACAGCTTATCACCCCCCCCCCCCCCATACGTACACCTAGACTTTGCTCCCCCGTAACAAGCACACACCACCACGAAGAGAAACAGAGAGAGAGAGAGAGAGAGAGAGAGAGAGAGAGAGAGAGAGAGAGAGAAAGAGAGACATAAAGACAGAGAGAGAGAGAGAGAGAGAGAGAGGAGAGGAGAGAGAGAGAGAGAGAGAGAGAGAGAGAGAGAGAGAGAGAGAGAGAGAGAGACAGCAATAGTTGGAGGTTGGAGAGAAGGGAAGGAGGAGTGACATTAGAACAATGTGGGAACACTAATCCCTCGCTTTTGCCCTAAAGGTGTCAGGCCAAACACAGCAGAAGGAGAAGGAGATAAGAGAGATAGAGGGAGACGGAGAGAGAGATGAGAGACAAGAGACAGAGAACAAGAGACTGCAAGTGAAACAGAAAAAGAGCGATACAGTAAGTAAAACAGACGTTTTAGCGGTATGGCCATCTGGTCAGGGCCTTGTGCCTAACCTCATCCCAACACACAGGAAGTAAATGAGAACATTTTACGGACGAACGCCAATAAGACTTAGCCTGGTCCTAACCAGACTCTCGTACATTGCATTTGTACAGAGGGTCTGGGCTCAATCCATTGACAAGCGTTAACTTCCTTGAAGGCGGGTACTCTGTTGAAGTTGAAAACTATTGGATCTGCCCAGAGCCACTCTGATCTGCCATAACCAATCGCTAGCGTTTGCCTTAGCCAACTCCTTCACCACTAACAGAGCTAGCTGGAAAGCCAAACGAACCCCGTGGGGATCAAAGATTGTTCTTGCTCCGCTTTAACTACTGGATATTCGCAGCGTTGCCACAATGGACCGAAAGGCTTTGCTCGCATCTTTCTCCATTACTGAACTACAACTCAAACTAGCGCACAACATCAACGTCATTGTTCTCAGCCACTCCCACTGTTCGCTGATTGGACTGGTAAAAAGTTTACCGGAGACATCTGACCAATATACCTCAAGCCCAGACGCAGTACACAATGAAAATTGAGCGGAAGTACGTAGGAGGGCAGAGCCAGGCAAAATAAGACTGGCCTATCTAAATATCTACTATTCCGCTGACCCGGAATAAGTTCTTTAAATCCCCTTAAGTATGTCTCTTAGGGGTCAGGAAGATCATCCTTCATTTAGAGAGAGGAGGCTCACTGTCTACACATCGCTCTAAATCCCCCCCCACCACCACCCCCCCATCTCCCCATGCAGGTTATCCCGTGACTGGATAAAACGGATACGCTCAAACAGCTGCTCGTGCCTTATATCTCCACTAATCCCTGTTTTTACCTCCTCCTGCTCCTTCTCCTCCTCTTCCTCCACCTCCTCCCTCCTCCCCCAGCGTCTTCATTTGAACGGGATGTGGGTTTATCCACGGGTGAGAAGGCCAGGATCACTGTTTGCCCCAGCCAGACCTCTCCCAGTGACATTCAGACTGGGGTCGTGACCCCCGGGTCAGCCCATCGCGACAAGGGAGTTGGTCAGTCACGATTTATTTACAGCTCTTATAATGCATTGGTCTCACACACACACCCACGAAAGGACATGCGCACACACACACACACATATGTATCCGTGTCCACCAGACAGACACACACACAGACACACACAATTGGCCATGCTCATCTCTTAATCCCTTTCCTTTAGTCAGTGGAAGAAGTGTGTGTAAGGTCTGCGCCCTCGGTATTGATCGCATTGAATATGTGGAGGGTCTCGTCTGTGGGACGGTCCGCATAGGGAACGCATGTGCGAGAAGAGAGAGGGAGTTCAATCCGGAGGAAATGGATTGGCGGAGGACACAGGTAGACTCCAGAAGACAACAACCGGCAGAGAGAAAGACAAACAGCCACTTCCAGACAAACACAAGACCACTTCCAGGAAGAACACTGGTAGCGTTGCACATTTCAAGAGGCTAACGTTTACTACCCCTTAACCAGAATATTAGAGTTAACATACTTCATTTAATATAATAAAGCCTACAAAAGCCAGCGGAAACTGTGTAGAACTGCATTTGATATCTCCATGCTGTAACATTAATAACATGTTTAATCCTGCATGACGTGCCCGGCTCAATATATTATTGTCATGTTATTTTAGATATGACATGCTGTTTTTATAATATACTCGCATGTCTTATCTAACATCATTATTTATAACACTAATATCTTGAGCTGGACACCAAAGCCAGACAGTGTTTCACGACATGCCCTTCTCCTTCTAATCTTGAGTAAAGCCTCACTGAAAGCAACACTGTCCCAGGTGAACCCAGATGACCTCTTGCCCCTTGATAAACCAAGCTAAGCCACCACTTGCGATTGGTCGGAGAGCTGTCTGTTCTGAGATCAGACACCAGTAATCCTTGATCCACCTTCGACCCCTTTGACATCCCAGACCGCCATCACCTGAGGACAGGACGGACAGGAAACCAAACATGCCACATCCTGCCAGTGGAGTGGAAGGAGAGGGTGAGTCTGATTGGATATCCTTCCTAATCCAGCCCTAATTAAGTCATTCATGTAAATAGTTGTTTTCATGTTGGATGCTTCAACAGATTAATTAGACGGGATATATTTATCTCCTTCCCTGCCCCTGGGTGCTGCTTATCAAACAGAGGTGATCTCTTTTAACCCCAATTACGTGTCTAAGGTCCTTACTCTCTGCACCTGGTCAATGACAACAAGCAAGGAGATTAGCCTTGGATTTGGAACAAGATATTTTGCACACAGATCTCACCAAGCAGATGACTAAGCAGACAATCAATGACAAGAGCACGACAGAAACAAAACAATTGTCTTCAACAAGGATTGTACCCTGCAGTGGGTTTTATACCCGCTGCAACGCTCACCAAGGAAAGCACCTGGATGCAACATGGATCCCTTCCGAGAAATGAGAGGGGCGCGACACCATGAAGGCGATATGCCCGGATACACAGGAAAGCATGGTGAAAAAAACATCTCTCCGTGGTGTGCACGTGCTACGTGTGAGTGTGGGTGCGTGCGAGCGAGCGCACGGCAAGTGTGTGTCGTGGAATGCGTCACAGGAGGGACTGGGGTGCGGTGGAGGATAGAGAAGGGTGTAAATAAAAGGGGGGGGGGTACTTTTTCCATATAGTTTATTTTAATTAATCATATTAAGTTAAAAACCCTCAGCCTACCTTCTGCTTTCCAGTGGCAGCTTCGCACGGGTCCCTGCATTCCGTTAAGCACTTTAGGGTGATCAGCGCCGCAGGAGGGCGATAAGAAGATTAGCCCTGAATAAAAGTCGTATCAGTGGAATTTGAGCAGGGGACCTGCCAGGACAGACTCACTCAGTGGTGCCCACCCCCCCCACACACACACACACACACACAAACACACACACACACACACTCCCCCCCACGTCTCTCTGCTCTTGTTTATCAGTCGCCTGGCACATGGTTGGATGCCCCTCAGACGTACGGTTGCGTCAGATACTTAACCCATGTATGCTCTTTGTGACACACACACACACACGGACGCAAACGCTCTCTTGCGCTCTCTCTCTCTCACACACACACACACACACATTAACAAACACCAGCGCAAACTCTTCTCATGCTCTCTCACACACACATGAACAAACACCAACGCGAACGCTCTCTCTCTTGCGCTCTCTCTCTCACACACACACACACACACACTTAGCGCCCCACGACTTGCTGTGACCTCAGGGACCGTGCGGCTGAACTGTTGTGGTTTCCAGAGTCACCCACGGGGAGAAAAACACGCCCATCTTGGCTGTGCTAGTCTCCCAGGCAGGCGGGGGTGCTGCGGGGTCAGCGGAGGTTTAATATACCCCCCCCCCCATCACCCCCACCTCCTCCTCCATCCCCTCTACCGCCCCCCTGCCTGGAGAGGGCACCAGGAGTCCACTCTACCTCCATCTACTGCTCCTCAGATGAGAGAGAGGGAGAGAGGGGGAGAGGGAGAGAGGGGAGCCCAGTAGGGGAAACAAAAAGAACTACAGAAAGAGAGAGAGCGGGGGCTGGGGTGTGTGCAAGAGGGAGGGGAGCAGAGACCACAACGAGGGCCATAAACAAATTAGTGAGTGTTGTTCTCTGCCTTTCCCCCTCGTTGAGAGTAAACGGCTGGCCTGTTGAACTGGAGGCGGAGGGCTTTTCCCAGTCCCCAACCTTGGGCGCCTCACAGCCATAAATTATCCAAGCGCCCGCTAAAGTCCCGCTAGCCGGAGTTACAACACAACAGGAAACTCTGGGAACTCTGCACACAGAACCAGCAGGTGAACATGTTTAGGGTTAGTCCGTTCTCAATTCAGGGGTCGGTTAGGTCTGCTCAATTCCCCTTATCAGGATAGTCGGATTCCTTTGTGATGCGTTTACAGATACTCTACTCTACAGACACACAGCTGCATCTACAAATCCTAACTGAAGGGACATGATAACAAGGTTGTCTATTGTGAAACACATACATATTTTGTGAAAGGTTATCTGGTCAACTCAAAAAGAGGGATGTGCTAAAGGGGGGAGGGGGGCTGGGGGCTGGTATTATTTTCTACTGTTGCCTAGTAGGATGCTGTTCCCATATCTGAACCTCATGCTCCCTGTGCACTCATTGCTTCTCTATACAAACGAGCTGTTAAAACGCTAGGGGTGAATTCCACTGCTGCTGGGCCATCTGTGGAGGTGGGCCAGACCCAGGCCAGACCCAGGCCAGACCCGGGCCAGCAGGGAGACAGATCTCCACCACCTCCCGTAAAACATAAATAACCCCCGCTGTGTTATTGTAACCTCCTTGGGCCCTCTGACAGCTCAGTCACACACACGCAGCCTCAGATCCAAACACACCGGGGCAGGGCTACGTGACTTGACCGCACTGACAAATGATCTTCCCTCTCTCTCTCTCTCTCTCTCTCTCTCTCTCCTCATCTCTCTCTCTCTTCTCTCTCTCTCTCTCTCTCTCCTCTCTCTCTCTCTCTCTCTCTCTCTCTCTCTCTCTCTCTCTCTCTCTCTCTCTCTCTCTCTGTCTCTCTCTCTGCCTCTCCTCTCCCTCTCTCTCGGTTCTCTCTCAGTCTCTCCTCTCTCTGTATTTTTCCGCACTCTCACTCTAGTTTCATTGTCATTTTCTGTCAGCCTGCCTGTTGTGTCTACCTGCCGGCTGCTGCGCCGGCCTGGTCAGAGTCCTCTC
This sequence comes from Osmerus mordax, assembly GCF_038355195.1. Lineage (NCBI taxonomy): Eukaryota > Metazoa > Chordata > Actinopteri > Osmeriformes > Osmeridae > Osmerus > Osmerus mordax. The sequence goes on along the minus strand of NC_090077.1, from coordinate 4,191,298 downwards.
TCCAGCCAGAGCTCAGCAGAGGTAACAGCCTACCGAGGAATGTTGGACGACTGTTTAAACCTGCCTATGGTGCTCATTAGATGGATGGATGGCCAACCTGGCGGCTGGGATTGGGGAGAGATGGAGAGACAGATCAAAGAGAGATAGAGAGAGGGGGACGAGAAGGAGAGCGAGAGGGGGAGAGAGAGAGGGGGAGAGAGAGACAGAGATTGAGTGAGAGAGAGAGGGAGTGCAGCTGGGGTGGGGGGTGACCATGCTTGGGGCACGTGAAACCTCATACTCAGTCAGCTGGCTTGTGCAGTTGGCTGATGTAGGGAAATGGTGCATATGCTTCTGAGAAGGGAGTGTGTGTGCGTGCGTGTGTGTGTGTGTGTGTGTGTGGTAGGGGCGGCCTGTAGGTCGTTTATTCTAAGCATCAATTAGATAAGGATCAGGGTGACTGTCCCCTCACCTCTGCTTGCTAACACACACTCACAAAAACACACTCCCACTCTCTCACTCACTGTCTGTGGTACAGGCACCCTAGGCACCCCCTGCTCTGCCTGTGACCTCTAATTGACCGCTTGAACTCCAGAGGAAAAGGTCATGGGGGGTCCCTCTCACTGGGTCAAACCTGGTCACGACTCTTCTGCCCCAAACGGCTGAATACAAATCCTCTTTACAGCCTTGATTTATGTAATTAGCAGGTTGTGGGGAACTGAAGTACAAAAAAGGGCCCATAATGCAAAACATGGCCTTGCTTTCTTCCAAGCCCCCCTCGGCCCTCGGCCCTCTCCCGCCCCGCCCCGCCCCACATCCAGACAGAACAACAGAACCGCTCCAGAAAATAAATTCTGATTGTCCACCGGCAACTCTAATCTTCCCTGTGGCTTCAGCATGAAGTCATTCAGCTTCAGCACCGTGGAAAATAAAACACGAAGGGACACACATAAAAAAAAACAAGATTCATTTTCACACTCGACCCCCACGCCTATATGAGGTCTGGAGAGAGAAAACCAAAGCAGCCATCTGATTCATTGTGGACGCGAATTGTCCACTGGTAATGAATTATTTTAATGACAGTGAACTCTTAGAAAAACAAAGCTCTTAAATCACAAGCCCACTCAGAGCATTGTGAGAAGTCACTTTCATCTTTCCGCTGCCTTTGCGCCATTCGGCTCCATGAACCGCGAGGGTCCAAATTGTTTCCGACGTCAAAATAGGAGGGACACAGCCTCGCAGCGACTAAAATCACGCTGCTTTGCAACTTCTAAAGAAAAGTAAGATGGAGGACGATAGGAATACTACAGCATGTGAAACTACACCTGGATCTTGGTGTTGGCTTATTGTAGCTCAGGAAGGCCTCGCAGCATCAATGCCCCACGTTGGGTAAAGGACAGGATCTGGACACTCCTCTTTCTCTCTCACGCACACACACACACAGACACACACACACCAGAGGAAGAGTACTGACCCACTAACATCCACTAATCCACAGGCCGCAGCCACTCCAGATGTCAACTCCATGCCTGATGTGGACAGCCCATACTTATTACCTGAGCTATAATCAAGCCCGATCTCCTCTCCTCTCTCCCTCCGGCTGCACACAGGAGCACCTGTCAATCACGCCGCCACTAATGCTCTCCATATGAGGCTAACAAGCGGAGAATTCTGGAAATCCCGGATTCCGACTTTTTATTTACCCTCCTGATATGGGACAAATTTCCTTATTGACACGTGTCACATGGCTCGGGAGGAGGAAGCAGCCTGTCGGTTTAGCCTCTTTTCTTTTATCGGAGACGAGATCTTTGATTTCGATCACCGGCCGAGCGGTAGGAAAGCAAAGCCTCAACGTGGGGGTCTGGATCTCTGTTTGAAATAATTAAAGGTGATCTGCTGCCCTTGGTCCTGAGGGAGGGGGGGTGGGGGGGGGGGGGGGGTGGGGGGCTTGGAGCACCAGCGGGTGAAATGAAGCACATAATTGAAAATCCAGAGAGCAATCCAAAACTAAGTGGCCTCCCGAAACAATATCGCGGGCCACAACAAATTTAATAAATAACAGTCGGACCGGCGACCCAGGCGGGCCAGCCGAGCCAGACGGGCTGTCAAAGGGGCCCAATGTTTCCAGAGGTCCCTGGTCGGGAGCGGAGGTGACAGCGAGTGTGTTGTCAAGCGTAAATCCCGATTGCAGAAGGCCTGGGCGAGATGGGTGTCCGCATATCAAAGGCCTGGGTGACTCGGGCTGCATTTGATCCCCGCTCAGGAAATTCAAAATTCCAGCAGATGAGGGGTGAAACTGAGAGGCCCTTAAGCCCGGCTTGTGCTAGTGATTAGGGCAGCTGTTTCGATTCCCATTTCGGGGGACTTGACTCTGCAACCTGCCACATTTTTTACTTAGCTTGCTGGACGGGGGGGGGGGGGGCAGACTGGTGGGAGGTGGAAGGCAATGGCCATGGCAATGGGGGTCTGTGGGGTAAGGGGGGGTGGGCTGGATGGGGCAAAGGTTTCAGGATCGGGATTACATTATTGCATCTGGTCATTGCTAACCAGCTCTGAGGCCTGTGATTGTTCCTAATGATTTCATACCCGACACCTCTCACTTCTCTCTCCACCAGCCCTGGGATGAGCAGGAGGTGGGAGGAGACTGTGGGAGGCTGGGCAGCACGGGAGGCAGAGTCACGTCAACAGCACACACACACCAAGGAAGCTGGAGAGACATGCAAAATCACACAAGTGGAGAGAAAAGACAATATGACACGACATGTTGAGATAATAAGGGGTGTGTGTGTGTGTGTGCGGAAAGTGGTGGGGGCGAGAGATGGATGGAGAGAGACAAAGGGAGAGAGAGAGAGAGAGCGCAGGGCATAGATGGCGAGGAGAGAGCGGGAGCGAGGAGGCCGAGTTAAAGGCGAGCGCGAGACGCGAGTGACAGGACGCAGGGAGACTGAAGGAGCAGCGGCAGAGTGGCACAGGCACATAAACGATTAGGCCCAAACATGAGCTGACAGCTGGATGCCTGACCTTGCCTGGGTGTGAGTCCATACTCCCCCCCCCTCCCCCCCCCCCCCCAAGGTTCATTTACATCATCTTCGTGCCAAGTCATTTAGACACAATTCCTATTCTGTGTGTGTGTGTGTGTGCGTGCGTGGCGTGCGTGTGTGTGACGACCTCTGCCAGCCAGCCAGCAAGCCCGGTTTAAAGCGATGACTTGGAATGAGGTGCGATCTGCATTACAGGCAACCTTCACACCAGCCAGAGCTCTTCGTACACCAGCCAGCACCATGGGGTCCAGAGTCCGATTATGAAGTGTCAATGATAGGATGCTTAGAGGAGTTAACTGGAAGTGTGAGGCGTTTCCACCCTGCCCCCCATCCCCCTCCAGCACCTATTTTTACTGCGTAGTTAGATGAGAGACACGCTGTTGCTCGCTCGGACAAAGGCCTTCTCCACCCACGTGGGGTCAGAGGAACGTGCCCGCTCTGAACAGCTGTCGTGTCAGTCCTGCTAACTGACCGACACAGAGGTGGGCACGCCACGCAGCTCCAGGAGATCATGCTGACGTGCAAATCAATAGTGACAAGCAGCACGCCATCTTTAAAGGGTTGTTAGTGGCACCAGTCCTACAGGAGAGGAAGGCGATGGCAACACGAGACCGACGAGAACATCGTCAGTGAGGCAACCAAAACCGTCAACCAAAGACAGCAGAGGCCGACCTTTACCCCCCCAGCTCGACCTTTCCGACCTCTGACCCCTGGCGACCCTTCACTTACCTGCAACTCATCTACAGCTAACGGTTATCTCATCACACACCCTCTGACTTGACTACACACTTGATAAGTGCTTTGGTTGAGACCTTTAGGGCACAGGTGACCCCGGGGGTCAGACACACCTGATGGTGCTAATTGACGACCACATGGCTCACAAAGTCCCAGTCTTCACAGGTTTTGTTTAGGTCCCGCGCCAAACAGCCCTCCCTGATGACGAGCGAGGCGACACAAGGTGAGCTGCATTCGTTTCGAGACAAACGCACAGTCCTTCCTCCAAATAATACATGTCACGCCATGAGGGATGGCGGGAGTCTGTTGTTGATTTGTGACTCATCCCCCCCCCCCCCCCCCCCCAGGTGGGGGGGGGGCGTTTCACAGGCTCCACACCCCCTCGAGAGGAGCCTCCTCCTGGCCAGCGGGACTGTGGAGCCCCCGTTCGGCCCCGTCCCGGATTTATGGCACATTTCACACTCCACGACCTCGGAGAGAACCAGCGATCTGCAACCAGCACCGGGGCGCTAATTGGTCGTCCTCTGTCGATGAGTAAGACGAATAGGGCCAGGACGAGGAGATGGCGGATGGCTTCGACAGTCAGCGGAGATGTGTGTGTGTGTTTGGGACGAGGCAGGGGGCGGGAAGTGGGGGAGGAGTGGCCGGGGCGAATGTGTTCACGGTGAGCTTTCGTGAGTGAAATTATGTGTGTGTGTGTGTGGGGGGGGGGGGGGGGGGGATTTTCCCAGCCACCAGGAAATGAGAAATGGTATGTTTCAGGTATTGACCCCCTAGGGGCTACATTAGGCTTCTGTGAGATTGAGAGGGGCAGTGGGGGGTGGAGAGGTGAAGGAGAGAGGGAACAAAGTCCCTAAAAACAACACAACATTTTTGTTTTTTGGGGGGGGATTGTTTTCACCTGACATTCCCTGGATTAGGTCCAAGAAACTCAAAACTGAAAATCAAAGCCTCATTATCAGCACTGTCTACAAAGTGACGCTCTCCAACCCTATCTCCAACCCTATCTCCAACCCTATCTCCAACCCTATCTCCAACCCTATCTCCAACCCTATCTCCTCCCTTCAAATGTAACCAGCACTCTCTTCTCCAGAGCTGTGAGGCTCAAGCATGATGTTCTGCCCATTGTCAGTATATGTAACAGAGTTTGTGTGTGTGTGTGTGTATGTTTGTGTGCGTGTGGGGGGGGGGGGGGAGTGTTGTGGGAGAGTGTATGTAATCTTAAAGTGTCCATACTCGTTAACTCCAACACAAACAGGGAGGGCTAATTTCACGCCTCTGACCAGGTGAAAATGTGCGACCTTGCTGTTACTGCTGAGATGAGCACAGTGGTGTGTGTGTGTGTGTATGTGTGTGTGTGTACTGCATGTGTGGGTCTACAGTATATGTGTGTGTGTGTGTGTGTGTAATGACTAACCAAGACAACACCCAAGTTAGAGAGACTTTAACATCCAACCCCAGGGCTATCGAAGGAAAAAGGCCTCCCCATTGCTCACGACTCCGTCCAGAAGCTCCCAAACTTTATTGGGTTAGGCCTAATTATTTTTAATGCGTCGTGTTGTAAACTATTATTTCAGGAAGACCCCAGTCTAATCACCCGCGTGTTTGTTTATATAAACGGGTAAATTGGTTAACGACAGCCGGGTTGAAAGCACTCCATTCATTTCATTTCACTGCGCCGAGTCAAAGAGTGTGTTTGTGTGGATGCAGATGGGGTTGTATATCAAAACCCCTGCAACATTAAAGCCCGGCTAAGACTCGGGCTTGTGTTTCCATCCCAGGCTGTGTGAAGATTTCTGACCCCGAACGATTGAACCGCCCTCCCCTTCAAAACAATCGCCTCTGAAGTAGACTCGACAATCAGTTCCGTACATCATCTGATAGCCTGGTAATGGCTACAACTCGCTCCAATAAGCAACACATGTTTTCTTTTAAAGTTAAAGTCTGTGTTTGTGTGTGTGTGTGTGCGCGTGCAGTGCGTGAGGGAGAGAGAGAGAAAGAGAGAAGAATGAGAGACAGAGAGAGAGAGCAGGAAGAACCTAAACTGATGTGCTGTGTCTAAATGCTTACACAGTCTATTGTCGCCAACTGTACAGGCCCAGAAAAGTGTCACTTCTCCACAGACAAGAAATATAGCAGTGCTAAAAAAAACGCCGTTGATCTAATCTTTGACCATGACAAGCATTAAAGACTCTAATTCTGACCGCCCTCTGTATTACGCTGCTCTAAATCTCATGTCAATTGCCACATTCTCAGTGGGGGGGGTGGGGGGGGGGGGGGTTCTGAGGGAGGGGGATATGCGGGGAGAATCTCCCTGGCAGGCAGAGCACCCACCCTCAGCCCTGGGCCTGTAATCTCAGATTAGGGGGTGGATCAAAGGCTGGATTTAATCTGGGCCACTGGGCAAGGGCGGGGATTATGGCGCCATGGCACAGTGGTGCTGGGGTTTTGCCCTGCACCAAGGAGGCGGACCCCTTCAAACCAGACTGGAGTGTGACCACAGGCGATGAAAAGACTTTGGTGTAAGAGGAACAGAGTGACATTGGACGAGAAAAATGACGATTTTACGGAGGAAGTTGGGGATTGACAAAAGGCAACAAACAAGAGCACCCACTGTCCACCCCCATCTCTCCCTCCCTCCCTCCCTCCCTCCCTCCCTCCTCCCTCCCTCCCTCCTCCCTCCTCCCTCCTCCCTCCCTCCCTCCCTCCCTCCTCCCTCCCTCCCTCCCTCCCTCCCTCCCTCCCTCCCTCTCACTCTCTCTCTCTCTCTCTCTCCTCTCTCATCTCTCTCTCTCTCTCTCTCTCTCTCTCTCTCTCTCTCTCTCTCTCCCACACACACACACACACCAGAGAGCATCCTACCACAGAAGCAGCCAGACGAAGACGGGAGCAGCAGTTGCCAGAGATCCCCTCCTCTCCCTTTACTCTGCAATGGCACGGCATTAAGTTTAACCGGCGTGTAATCCTAGCCCCGTACACCCCTAGCCTCCGGTGCTGTACCCTTATAAACAATTAACCCACCGGAAAGTTCCCTCTGTGCCACTTAAGGCATTCGCTCTGCGCTTTTTCCATACCATTTTTTTTTTTCCCCCGTCAAAACTTGTTAATCAGCTTTGCAACCCATTAACCCGATTGTAACGCTCTGGATCATCTGATTCTCCTTTGTATACACGCTCTGATGCGCCCGATAGAACTGTGTAATTATTAATTGCCTCCGTGGAGAGGGGTAAACATAGAGATGGCAACACATCAAAACACTCCTGTTTCCTATGGTTGTACCTATAGGCAAAGATCATGTAGGGTAGCAACAGCAGGGGGGGGGGGGGGACATGGACAATGTGATATGAGGGGATGGGGAACAGAGATGAATTGTGTTTGGTGTTGAACACAGCCACTGCAGGTAGTCTGCAGTGGTACTCTACTCCACAGAAACCCAGCTTCTTCTCTGCCTTCCGGCTGGCTGTGAGGACCAGCCTGCCAGACACGCTGGTGCTGAGCGCCTCTGACTACCCAGAGAAAATATCCCCATGATCCCCTTTTTCTCTCTTTGTGTCGGTTTACTCTCTTGTCTTTCTGTCTCTTCTCACCCACAGCCAAACGCGCACGCACGGGGTCTCTCTCTCTCTCGCGCGCGCGCACACACTCGCTCTCTCCCCTCACTGGAGACGCACACACAGCTTTGCTGGTTTTACTAGATTAAAGTCAGAGCTGCTGGGTCTTGGCGCGGGGCGGCGGGGGACAAAGAGCGATGTTTGTGGGGTCCGTTCTCCCTCAAAGAGCTTGTTGTCAGGACAGGCTCGCAGAGAGCACTGGGGGAGCACCACACAGCTAAAGGCCAAGCCATTTATCATAGTCCCCCCCCCCAAATGAAAAAACCCAAATGTCTCTTTCCTCCTCCTTCCTCTCTCTCTCTCTCTCTCTCTCTCTCTCTCTGTCTCTCTCTTTCTCTCCCTCCCTCCCTCCCTCCCTCCCACTCTCCTTTTCCCCTAACATACCCCCTCGATCTCTGACTTTCTTCTTCTTTCTCTCCCCCATCGCTTATCCCTCTCTCTCCCCTCTCCTTCTTCCCTTTGCCCTTTGTCTTCGTTTCTCCGTCGACGACGGGCCCCGGGGGCAGAGAGGCTAGCGTGTGCAGGTCGGTAGCCTAGCTGCGAGGCTACCCGGCTAGCCTAGCGGGCTAGCAGCAGGCGCCAGGCCTCCGCCGAGGGCCCGGCCGAGCTCTCCAGCTCTCTCACGCTGCGCCCCGACGCGGCCTTTGTGCGTCGCCGGGTGATTTGTCAGGCAGAAGTCGAGCCCCGAGGTTGAAAGGCTGTGACCCCCCAGGCGAGCTGGCTGTGAGGCCCGCCCTGGGCCCAGGCCCATAATAGAGCAGGCAGGCAGCAGAAGAATGGCTGTCCACCCTGGGACAGAAAGCTCCACAAAGCCCTCATCTGCATAGCTCAGGTAGGGCCGCAGTAAAAGGAACTGACAAGGGTGTGATGGGCTCAATGGGTGGCGTGGGGGTCGTGGCGAGGGACTATGGTTGTGTGTGTGTTTTTGTGTGGGGTTTGTTAGGGTTTGTGTGTTGGGGCTGAACATAAAGGAGGTTGCGTGAGCACCTGCCATTGGCCTTCGCTCCTCCAGGCTCTGGCAGAGGAAAATCAATATCGTCTAAGCTCTCGCGACATAATAAACAAAATTGTAAACAATGGCATTGCTTACTCGTCTGTTTGTGTGTGTGTGTGTTTGCGCGTGCCCATGTCCTCTGGGTGTGCTGGGCTGAGAACAAGCAGGGCAGAGAGATCAGGCGCGTGCACACACACACACACACACACACACACACAGGCTGACAGCTGACAGACTGGGCCCAGGTCCTAGTTCGGCCCTCAGAAAGGACACTTCACTCTCCTTCCTGCTCTCTCTTTTTGTCATTAGAGGAGGAAGGCCTTCCCCTACTCTGTTGTTTGTTTTTATGTTCCCACCTCTCTTGGAGAGTTAGGGAGGGAAACAGAACTCCTTCTCACTGGCCGTCTGCCTTCTCCCCAAACTCTCTCAACCCTGGAGAGCTCAGACATACATATGCTTGCTCTCCTGAATGAGCTCTCTGGTAGATTACCAATTGGACCATCATTCACCGCCTAGCAAGACACACACCAAAAAAAAGTGTGTTTGGTTCAGAGGCAAGGGGAATGTTTTTACATTTTTAAACGGCTTTGACAGATATGTGTGTGTGTGTGTGTGTCAGATATATATATATATATATATATATAGAGAGAGAGAGAGAGAGAGAGCATCCACATTTGTGGTGCATGTGCAGTGGAAGGTTGAGTTGAGTCACCCAACCTCTCATCTGTGAATCACTGTAGGCATTGGGAGCAGATGCAGCCTTCTATAAATACGGGGCGAGACACCAGAGGGCGAGGACCTATCAGCGTTCCGTCCTAACAAACCCTGTCTGGAAGCATTTACAGGGATCCACCAACGCCTCGCGTCCAAGACGGAGACACAGAAGGAGAGAGGGAGAGAGAGAGAGACACACACACACACAGTCTCTCTAGGAATGCAGCGCGGGTTGCCAGATCGGGCAGAGGGGAGCTGACACAACCCTTCCCCGGTGCGGAGTTGCGCTCGGCTGAGCAAGCGGCGCGGCCGTCACAAGGCCCCGGGGAGGTGCCAGGAGAACGGGCCACTGCCAAGGCTACAGTCGGCGCAATTACGGAGCAATTACTCCAATGATCTCTGATGAAACCTGTTCCGGTGTTGTTAGCGGACAACAAAGGGGACGGACACTCCTATTGTTTCCGAGGAATGTAAACCTCCTCCCAGTGACACCGGGGTGAGGGGGAGGGGGGGGAGGGGGGAAAGGGGATGAGAGAGTAGGGAGTGGGGGGGGGGGGGGGGGGGGGAGGGAGGAGGGAGGGAGAGAAAAAGATCATAGTGTTGAGAAGAGGCCTTGCGTAAACAGTCTAGAATGCACTCAGCGAAATCTCTGGCCATCTCTATCCATCACGGTTTGTGTGGAGTGTGTATGTGTGTGTGTGTGTGTGTGTGGCTGTAGAAAGTACTGGGGAGAGCGGCTCTTTCATACAGTGTTTGGTGCAGGGAAGAGGTTGGGGGGTGGGGGTGGGGTGGAGAAGATGAATGGTCTCTAAGATGAATGCATGCAGGCCGGCCCAGGCCGACCCCCACTCTATGCCGGCCCACTACCATGACATCAGAACAGAAGGGGAAAACATCTCTCTCTTTGTACAGGCCCTAATTTAATTTGTACCTTCCAACGAGGGGTAAATATGTTTGAACTGTCTGCCTGGGCCCCGTGGGCCCGTAGCGCTTTCTCACGGGAAACTCCTCAGAGCGGGATATCGCCTGGCGCATCGCAACCTCACTTCTCTTGGCCTAATCTAATTTCTAGTCCTCTTTCCTTTCACTCCTTCTTCCCCCTCCATCTGTTCCTCTCCTCCTCCTCCTCCTCTCCTCCTCGCTCTTGCGGGGCTGTTGCGCCCTGCTGTCGATGCTCCGTGTTGTCCCGGGCTCCTGGCGTTCCCTCGGGGTGACCCCCGTGACCTACGCTGTCGGACCGGAGTCTGACGTCAAAGGTCTTGTTGCTAGGAATGGAGTTTTGTTTGGTAACAAATATGACCCTTTCCCCTCTATCCTCCCTCTCTCCCTCTCGCTCTCTCTCTCTCCCTCTCTCCCTCTCTCCCTCTCTCTCTCTCTCTCCCTCTCTCTCTCTCTCTCTCACTGTCAGTGTCCCATCTTCATTTTTGCTCACTATCTCGCTGCGTCTCTCTCTGCCAGCCTCTCTCCCCCTCTCTCTCTCCCCCTCTCTCTCTCTCTCCCTCCCTCCCTCCCCTGCCCTCTCACCCCTCTCTTCTGGTTATCTTATGTATTATTTCGGTCTACAGGGGCTTTGTGTGGAATGAAATATGGCCGCCAAGCCTCACCGGGCTTGCTCATATTCTGTGTAAATTACTATAGGGAGAGGATTGGAGCTGCACTCAGTATCTATAAATCTGTTCCTCTCACCAGCGCCTTTTGAAACCTACTCTGCCGACGCATCGCGGTGACACTCTGACACCTGACCTTTCACACCGCGGGGCTGCTGGGAGCGACCTCTGACCTTCGCCAGGCTCTCCCACAGTCTGCAGAGAGCCTGACCCCTCCGAGATGCATGACCCTGCCACTCTCACAGCTGGGCCTGATCTGTCCTCGGGGGGGCGGAAGGGAACACCTCAAACACGTTTGTGTGTGTGTGGTGTGTGTATGTGCATGTGTGTCTCTGCTTAATGTGTGTGTGTGCATGTGACCGAGTCAGTGCATGTGCGTGTGTGTGTGTGTGTGCACGTGGGCTTAAGTAGTGCACGTACGTGCGCGTGCGTTTCTGCTCCGCCCTGCGCCCTGATTCCGACTCGGGGTAAACACAGAGATGGGTGGGTTACAAAAACAACGTCCCTCTTCCAACGAGGCCATGACAACGCTGGCAGGGGTCAGACACCCTATCAATCACCCCCGGAGGCCACCTCCCCCCCCCCTCCCCCGTCATGGCCCCGTGTCTCCTCAGGATGCTAATGTCATCCGTTAAAAACATACTCGTGGACGATGAATCACCGGGCTATTGATTTGGGAATGATACGTCCCCCTTCACAATCGAGAGGGAAGAGGATTAAAAATGGAGATGTTTGATGGCGTTTGAGGTTTTAACGACGACACTGACCACTCCCTCTATCCCTCTATCCCTCCCTCTCTCTATCTACCTCTCTCTCCCTCTCTCAGATGTGCATTGTCGTAGTTGTGCCGTGGCTGTGACCTCCAGGGCTGCCAAGGGCATGTCTGGGTGTATCGGGGGCCTGATCCGGAGACACTGTCCTGGGCTATGTGTACCACCAGAGCACCCCCCCCCCCCCCCCACCCTCCCTCCCACCCTCTCCAGCAGGGCTCTGAGCCCCATGTCTGACCAGCTTGGGGCCTCTCTGACCTGCAGCTGTGTTTACTGTCAACACAGAGCGTGTTAGGACAGCTGGGAGAACAAGAGAGGGGCGAGGAACGCTCCGCATGCATGCACGTCCACACATACATACTACACGCACTATAAACATTCTATGTTACACGCAGGCACGGGCAAATATGCGTGCACGCTTCATAGTGCTGCGCTCATGAACTGTGGGGGCACGGGCAGGTCTTTACAGTGTGTCAATGACACTTCTGCTGTGTGTAAGTGTGTGTGTGTGGGTGGGTGTGTGTCGCTGGGGGTGTGTGAGAGTTTGAGCAGTGCTTTGAGGTCAAAACACTAAAGCATCATTATTCTGATGACATGTTTGGCCAATGTTACATCCTGTTCTGTCACTCTCACCTCCACAATACGTGTGTGTCTATGTTTGAGCGTTTGTGATCGAGGGATAGAGAGAGAGAGAGAGAGTCAGTAAATAAGACAGAGCTCGTCATGTCCGTCCATTAAACGGACACAACAAACGTGGCCACACAAACAGTG